>NW_027452449.1:0-34628 GCF_964194025.1 Convolutriloba macropyga | reverse complement strand
TAAACAAAGACATACTTCTCATGTTCTTTTTGATCCACTCGAGGAAAGCCGGGTGGTTGAGAAAGCACTGGAGAGTATTGACCTGATCTATAGTCACCTCACCGAACTCCTGGCTGAAATTAAACTGATCTTGTTTCAGATCACACAGCTCCACTTCTTCGAGATCAGCCTGCAAATATAAGACACTAACATAGTACGGTACAAATCCAACTCCTGAAACGCCGGAGATACCTTAATGAACACTGAACAAACTCAAATAATCAAAAAATGGAAAAGAATTATCCACGTTAACAATTGCAATATTATGGTTCAAACAGGAGTTTTTCAAACAACAGATAACGATTGCAATGTTATGGTTCCAAACAAGAGAAAGGCAAGATACCACTAACATTTCAATTTAAATAATGTGAAAAAATCTTACCAAAGTGTGAAGAAAATCAAGCTGGATGAAGTTCTGCTCCAATTTGAGAAACGTTTTCAGCTGGATCAGAGTCTTTACGAATTTAATGTTCAGATCTAATGAATCCAATATCATAATTTGATGTTTTCGCTCGTCAAAATTATCTCCCAATCTTTTCTGTTTACCCCGGTTAACAACCCCAGACAACACATCATTTAGACAGTCCATTTCTTCTAATTTGATTCTGTCTTCAAAATCTTTGAACATATTCTGCACAGATTTAGCGTCAATTCTACCAGAATTTATTTTAGAGGCAATTTCAAGAAAACTTGTTTCGGCTTCCGGGAGAAATTGATCCAATAACTCTTTTATGGTACACGGTCTTTGCAATTCATCGCAATATTTTTTCAAAAGCGTCGTTGCGTTGGTCGAAAAGATTCTACTGTTCATTAACTGAGTGTAGGTGTTGATCTTGTCGACGTTCTCCTGGGATAGGAATCCTGGCTTGGCGACCGGAAAGCTTTCCTCGAATTCCACAAACTGATTTAAAGGCCGATCTTTCCATTGATTGGTCATTTGAGTATACTCGCTGACGTCAATTCTAATTAGAGAGTCCTGACTGGTAAATTTGCTTACCAACTCTTCCAACTGAGAAATTTCAGAGAAACATTTCTTTGCTTTAGATGATATTACGGAGCAGTCTTTAAAAAAATGGTTGACATTGAACTCCTTCTCGACTCCCAAGTGAACACATACGTTAGTAAAGGCTGTCCTCTCTGAACTAATTTGTGCAAAGTCTGAGAAAGAAATAGAGAACGTTTGGACATCTTGTAACATACTGTCAAATTTGCGTTTTATTTTTTGAAATTTATCACCAAAACAAGTAGACACCTGCTCGCGTTTGAACGACAGATCATAAAGTTGAAGAAAAGGCTTCCATTGAAGGACTTTGTTAACACACTCATATGCACTCTCATTGTTCCCGAATCTTGGACACTGTTCTTCAGCTATCTTTATGAAAGCATTGAACACCTTGGGGCTTCTGTCCAGAATTGCATTCCAGTCGTAAGCATTGCCATCTCGCATAAACGTATCCAAACCTTTTACAAATGCTAAATCAAACAAAGATTCCAGCTCCCTAGTGTCTTTGTTGGGATAAGTTTGCTTCAACTGATTTATTAGATCAGGCAGCTGATAATATATCTGATAGAGCTGAAATTCTGATTCTCCGAGATGTTTACGAAAGCTTTCATTGACAGTGCCCTCCAATAGATTTTGAAGCATTGGTGGAAATCCTTGACGATGTCTCAGAATTTCAGACCAGTGAAGAATATCAAATTGAGAGAAGCCAGACGATGCAAAACCAGTCATGCAGATGCTAATAACATTTGCACCTACCCCAAAAAATTCTTCCAGATTATGGCTAAGGTTGTGCTGGTCCTCAAAAGAAAAACTCTTTTGTGTCTGTTCAACGACGTCCATGGCCACCGCCAAGAAGTTGAACACAAATTCTTTCTCGTATCTCTTTAGTCGGCTCATCAGGGAAATATCGCTCAAATATTGACGAGACAAGCTCACAACATGCACGGCATCATCTGGGTTCGGTATCATTTTGGCAACGTTAAGAATTGAATGTTCCATTAGTTCCAATATTCGGTCACATCGAAAAACTGATTTATTCTGACGCTTTTTGTCTGCACTTTTGTCACACATCCACTGCAAATGGTCAACGAGGGGTAGTTTCAGAATCAAAATAGACCGCAGGTCTACTTTGCTTTGACCAAGACAAAGATGCAATAGCCGCTTTCGAGCAAACATTGACGCATAATTTACCTTGACATAATCCAAGACACTCGCCTCTAGATCGAACCGCGTTGGGAAACCGATGAATCTATTTTTTACATCACTAAAATCCAACCAATCAAATAAAACCGACAGCATAGTTGTTTTTTTCGTTGCATCACATTCAAGCAATCTCAAACAGACGTCGCCAATTTTATCAACATTGAAACAATCATCATTACACGTCAATCGTTGTTGCATCGTTGCCCGGAATTTTTCTGAAGAAAATCTAGCAGCGCTTAAAAATTCGTCCAGCAGTTCAGGAGAACTACTAAGCAACGCCAAGAGATTGTCCGTAATCATACTTGACAACAAGAACACTGCAGCCAACATCATATGAGTTTTAACGCTATCGAGATGTTGGTCGGCAAATTGACTTTTTTGCTCAGAGAAATCCTGCACTAAGCTTTTCAAACAAAAATTCAGGAGTTCTACTTTTGAAAGCAAATGTAGCTTTGTGTCTTTTTCTTTCCACTTTCCATATCTGACAAATGAAATTGTGCTCAAAACACGATTCATTCCGGAGATAAATTTCTCACCATCACCACTCACACAAAATTCGTCCACGAAATGTTCCAAATAAAGTTCCAAGCCAGAAAAACTTTGTTCTACGTAAAATTTTTTGACATCATCGAGCCCGAGCGCACCCCTGATAACTTGAGTGATTTTAGAACTCAATTTGCTTGCCAAATTTGAGGCTGCAGAAGTTTTCGCCGAAAACATTATGACTCCATCATACTTGCAGAAGGGTTGTTTGTGTTGAATTTCCTTGGTGTCTGATCTCGATACTCGTCTATTGATGCTCTCGTCTATGTGAACAGTTTCCCAATTCCATTTCTTACAATTATCGTTCACATCACCGGCAGCAACGTACTTGTATTCCACGAAAGATTGTTGCTTCACGTTAACTTTGAACCGGATCCAAAATTTTCCATTACGATCTGCCATGACAAATCCGGGTGTCAGGTTCTCAAAATTATCAACGGATGTTGCAACACAAATTTTGCATTTTTTGTTCTCCATCACGTCACACAAATCATCTCCCACAATAGCGTTTAATTCCAATAAATGGTTGTGCGACTCGTCCCTTGAGCTGTCCATTGCCGGATTTCCAATAACGTTCTTTAGTGCTAAATGCTTACCGCTTTCAACGCCATTTGCACTCTTCAATTCTCCTTTGGCCGTCCTTGAACACGCATCATTTCCCATAACCTTCGGAACTGTCTCTAAATTCTCAGACTGTTCACTGCCATCCTTTAAATCTTGCCCTGCATAAATTCTCTCTGCTTCGAAAATTTGCGCTTCCTCGTCTGGCTCGTGTTTCACTCTCTCAACTAAATGTTCACGTGAGTCTTTGTCATCTAAAGTTGCATACAAAAAATTTTGGGAGGTGTCGGAAACTGATCTAGAGATCTCACCATCAATTCGAGCTGCTTCATCTTTATCGGCCTCGTCCTTTCTGAGCTTTTCGTTCGATTGCAGTGCATAAGCACTTTTACTTGTTTCCACCGTCTTTTTTGATTGGGAGGTAGTTGCATTTGCATAGGACGGTTTGAACACGAGTGCCTGCGACACATCATTCAAAATTGTGTGTGGCTCTTTGCCAATTGTAACTTGGTTTCTGAACTTTGAAAGGCAAATCTGAGAGGAATCGTTTGTGTACGACATCTTGTCCGCTGATGAGGAAACAGCATAAGCATACTGAAATTTTTGTTTCACTCTGACGTCGTTCTCCATCAAGTTCACTTCAAGCGAAAGACGTTTAGACTCCACAATTTCAACGGTTTTCGCGGGAAAGAACTCGTAAGTTTTCTGTTTGTTGTTCTTCCCTGTAATAACAACAACACCACAGTAAACGGCTCCACTCAACCCCAAGGTGAAGATATCAAAACCGACATGGAATAAGAATGACCACTTTGACTTTTCCTTTTTAGCACAATCCCCGTTTTTTACTTTTGCAAACAAGTCGGTGACGTCAGTCATCAAACTGCTACTGTCATGATTAGACGCAATTTGTTGTTGTTCGCCATCCGTTTTGGGAATGTTGTCATGAAGTTCTTCAGCGTCTTTTTTCAAAGCAGCGAATCCATCATCGTTTGTGCATTGAACAAGGGTCTCAGAGTCTGATTTCTCCACAACTGCTCCAGTTCCTGGAATTTTACTGTGATTGTCCTGCAATTTTGATTTATGTCTATCTCCTTCTGTTATTGGAACTACAGGTTCTGGCGATGTACAGCCACAAATTTTATCTATTCCATTAAAATTGCAAACACAAGCTGCATCATTTTTCATTCCGGAAACTTGTTCATTTGGAGACGCTTGAACATGTTGCGGTTCAGTTTTGTCCTTCGACACGTGACTTGAAACGTTTTCTTTAGAATCGTTCAAATTGTTTATTGGACGGCTCAGTTCATCGCTCAAACTTTCCAATTCTGTGTCTGATTGGACAGTACAGTTATCCAGAGCAGAAGGTTCAGTATTTTGAACACATTCTACGGATAAATGCCCACCGGAAACTTTGCCAGTAACTGAGCAAGCTTCATTTTTAACATTTGTGTTATCTCGTCTTGCATCAGACTTCGCCAATTCTAAGCGGTCTGAACTTTTCTCGACTGTCGATGATTGCTTTAACTGTGCAGGTGATCCCTCTGTTAAGGAAGCTTGAAATAAAATAGTAAGCGACGTATCGTCGATTAGTTTGAGCGGTTCTTTACTGATATTTATCTGCCCGCTGAAATCAGAAAAGAAAATTTGAGAGGGATCGGTTGTGTATGACATCTTTTCAGATGAGGACGAAACTGCATAGGCATACCGGAAATTGCGATTTACCTTGACGTCTTTCGCCGTCAAATTTACTTCTAGCAACAGACTGCTTGACTCTTCGACTTTTATTTTCCTCGCCGGAAAAAAATCGAAATACTGCTTTCTGTTTTTCTGTGTAATGACAACAACGCCACAATACAAATTTTCACCCAAACCCAAATCGAAAATATCAGCTCTAACTTGGAACAAAAAAGACCATTTTGACTTCTCTCGGGCAGCAGAATTCCCACTTTTTACTTTAGCAAACAAATCTGTGACTGCAGTCTTTAAACTGCTATTGTTGTCATTAGAAGCCATTTGATCTTTGTAATCGGTTTCCAAAACGGTGCCGTGATGACCTGTATCAGCGCAGTGTTCTGATAAAATATCCGCTCCGGTTATACCAAGAGTATTGCCCACATTCGCATCATTTCCAAGATCAGTTTGACCTGCCGCAGCATCTTTGCTGCGGCTGATTTTGCTAATTGTCGAGACTTCAGGTTCCGAAGTCAAACTGAATTGCTGCAATGCGTTAGAATCGTTAATTGCCTTTACTTCTTTTGTCCGTCGAATCTGTTCGTTTTGAGACGCTCGCACAAATTGTGGTGAAGTTTCCAGAACTTTTTTGCTGTCCGATTGGCACACTGCGTAATAGAAACTGAAAGTTTCTTGGTTGCAAAAGTGGCCGTTTGGAACATGCGATTTCAGTGAAAGAGTGCCTGCTGAGATATTCAAATCTTCCCAAGTTCCTGGATAGAAGTGCTTTGTTCCTTTGTCCTTGAGGCATATGACGACACCACAATACAGCTTTGAGTTGTCCAGACCCAGATCAAATATGTCTGTGCCAACTTTAAAAACAAACGTTTTTGAATTCTTTTTCGACACTTTTGCAGGCTCGTTTATATTCTTCAACATCATTCCTCTCAGCTCATCATCATCTTCATCGGTATCTTCTTCTTCAGATTCGGCATTTTTTTCATCCAATTCTTCTACGAAGTTATTTGAAATTGCTTCAGAATTAGGGTGGCCACTTAAGCACTTTGTAGGGAGCAAGTCATTTTTGAGCTGATCAGAAGCAACCAGTTGCGTCTTTTCTACTGCCACACGGGAAATCGTTTCTCGGTCATTTGTATTATTGGAAAGTAAAACTGCGTCTAAAGATGCATTGCTAGCCAGTTCACTGGTACCCATTTGAATAAATTCGTCTTGTTTGCCAGAAATATTTAGCTTCGTGTCTGTAGAATGATTGAAATTTTCGGCATTGCCCGACTTCGACTGCTTGCTGGGTGACCTGGAACAGGTAGGGCCGGAGAAATATGGTTTTTCACCCTTTGCGTGGAACTGATAGTAGTATAGTAAGTTGCCTAGTGCTTGTAGGGGGGGGGGGGTCCGGACCCCCCCCCCCCCCCTACAAGCAATTTTATCTCTGAAAAAGTGAAATCTTGTAATTTTTTCAGAGTGTAAGGCAAATTACTATACTTTTCAGCTATTTCCATTTCATTTTGATGGTTCATGTAAATTGAAACTTGGGAATTGGGTTTTGGTGGTTTTGAATTCATGTTTTGTGCGCGATTGAGAAAAAATTCAAAAATTTTCAAAAATTTTTTCGAAAATGTTTCAAAGTTTTTCAAAGTCCTAAAATTGTCTGAAATGGATTTTGCGCTATGAAAGAGCACTCAAAAGTGATTTTTTGTTGACTTCACTTTTTTTCACCTATGAAGTATGGGGGTCAAAACATAAAAATTTCGAATTTTTTGAAAAAAATTTTCAAAATTTTTAAAAGTCCTAAAATGGTCTGAAATGGATTTTGCGCCATGAAAGAGCACTCAAAAGTGATTTTTTGTTGACTTCACTTTTTTCACCTGTGAAGTATAGGGGTCGAAACATATAAAAATCTCGAATTTTTTGAAAAAATATTTCAAAATTTTTTGGAGTCCTAAAATGGTCTGAAATGGATTTTGCGCTATGAAGGGGCACTCAAAAATGGTTTTTTGTTGACTTTTATTTTCTTTGAATTAGTCTACATAAAAATAGAAGTCAAAAACTTTCTAAAAAAACAATTTTGTTAAATTGATTTTTTTTTCTTATATGAAAAAGCAACGAACTTAAGTTCATTATTTCATTTTATCATTTGTAAATCAGCATGACAACAATTGCAACGGTAGATTTGAAAAATATTCATGAAATTTATGATCAAATAAAACTAGACTATCCGGAATACAATGAGCGGTTTGTATATTTTTTGGCAGCATGTCTTTATTTGGACCCAGACATCAACCTTGAAATTGTTCTCAAGTTGAGACCATATGGTGGTCTTATAGGTATAGACAACTCTTCACTAGACAAATACCTTAAGTCATATAAATTCCTTCGATTACATGCAATACTTCATGACGCCTCGGGTTTTATTGCAGAGCACAGTCAGAAAGGTCCTGGTTATTCTTACGTTTTACCGTGTCCAATCACAAACGCCTACATTGGTCACATGACTGGATTAATGTTTTGCCTCTTCGTGAAAACATTTAAACGAAAACCTATTTAGTTTGCTGGAATGTTAAAGCCAGAAGTTGTTGTCTTAGATTTTGAAGGTTTTCGTCATAAGAAATCGGGTTTTATAATTAAGGAGTTATCGATTTAATCAAACAACTACACAGACACAATCTTGTTCCTTCCACCAGTTTCTTACAACTCACTATCCACTAGTGAGAGAAAATCTCATCAGTGGGTTAGTAGGTTCTTACACGGTTTGTCGTGGAATAGTGGCAATTATCCTTACTGGTTTATATCTCAAATTTTTATTGCAATTAAACTTCGATTTCCTTCAGGAAAGTTTTATGCTAAAGGGAAAGAGAAAACTGAATCACTGCAAACACTTTTACAGAAAGAAGTGATGGATTTGGATACCCTTTCATGCCCTAAAGTTGAGGAAATTAATACCCCAATTAAACATTTTACTTGTGCTCTACACTCTCTTTACTTGCCTGAGAAACAAAAAAAAGACATTGCGCTAAAAGAAAAGCACAGTTGTATTTCTATTGGCTAACATTCCCCGCCAATGAGCCGTCGAGTGGAGAAGGTAGCCCCTTCAGTTCTTCAAGTGAATTTATCTCCAAGTTTGACAGTATGCAGTTGCATAACGAATGATAATCAAATAAATCTATCTTTGGTCAGAGAAGATAAAGTAGAATCACGTGGGCAATCCATTCTGAGGAAACAACAGATTATTTGCAACTTATCGGAGATTGAGACACTGAAGAAATATCTTTCACTGCTTGAATACTTTCAAATGTACCATGTCTTTACAAGAGAGAATGAAAAGACTGAAACTAACCCCTTTACCTATGCACAAGTTGCCAACCCCAGTTCAAGTGAGCCTGGACGACGAAAGTCTCCCTGATGAAATCAAGCAGGTAGTCAGCAAAAGAAACGTGGAGTCAATTGTCTACTACGCAAAGGATTGTGGCATGCAATCGAACTACAAAGAGACTTACAAGAAAGGAGACAAAGACTCTAGATATACTACATATGAATTTTTTATGGTTGAGAGAGTAACTAACAAAATAATGAGCTAACACAAAAAAACTGATGTTTTAATTCATTTTTGATCAAAGCGTCTTTTAAAATGAGTGATAAAGAAGATCAGATAGATTCCCCGTCTGGAATAGGTTTGAATGATTTAGTTTTCAATGAAGAGAATCAAGAGAGACGCTCATGGAAATTTTGTAACTCTAGACTACCACGATCAGAAGTAGTGTATTTTACTCAAATCGTAATAATACTGTTTGTTATTGGTGTGTCCTTGATCAAACTTGTGTTTTTCCATCTTGATTGTGAAGAGTCAACATTTTGGTTTTCATTGCTTTCATGCACAGTTGGCTACGCGCTTCCAAATCCGAAGCTATGAACAAGATAATTTCAACAAGCGATAGATTATTCATGGCTGTTTGTGGGCCATCATGCTGTGGTAAAACTGAGCTGATATTCCAAATGCTACTGAGAAACACTTTTTACCCAAAATTTAAATCTATTTACTACTTCTATCATCATGAGCAACCAAAGTTCAGCTCTATAGAGCGTAACTTGAACATTTTTTTCACAAAGTTTTCTGGATTTGAGTTCATTTCACAGCTGGAAAACTGTCTGCTTGTTTTTGACGATTCTTGTGAGGAAATTTTCAATGACAAAGAGTTTTCTAAACTCGCAACTGCTGGACGTCATAGAAATATTAGCGTCATTTACGTTAAACATAACTTATTCCAACAGAGTAAATGGTCAAGAACAATTGATCTCAACACAACCCACATCATTTTGTTCAAATCACCTAGAGACATACAGCAGATCACGTATATTGGCAAACAGTTAAACAACACAAGTTTTTTAAAAGAAAGCTACGAGTTAGCAACAAAATTACCCTTTGGACACTTACTCATCGACTTGGATCCAAAAACTTCAGACTCCTTGCGTTATTGTTCAAATATTGTACAACCAGGTCCAACCATTTTTTATCTACCTTCCTCCAAAGCGGTCATAACTAATTTAACAGATGAGAGAGAAAGAGTTATGTATGCTAAAGCAAATGCTCGAGCTGTCTGATAGTAATTTCAGAAAGTTCCTCAAAGAAGCACCAAATAGTTTTATAAATTTTCTGTGCGCGTGTTTGCTCAATGTAATCAATGGCAATGTTCCAGTCAACAAACAGTTACTAAAAAATCAAGAGGACTCATTTCAGCAGTTATTATCAACGGAAACAAGTCTGAAGAGAAAGCGATTTATTTTGACGAAAAAATCACAACTTATCAAGGCAATAGCATTCTCGTGCTATCTTTACTTAAAAGTCAAATAATGCATACAGAAGAATTTGTTTTGATCCCCAAGAGGATGTTCATATCAAAAAATCCAACCAAGGAGGAAATTTTTGATAATCCAATATATCAACAAAAAGCCACTCAGTTATCTCTACTACAAAGATCTAATCCAAATTTTGAGCAGAGCAGTCGAAAAAAAGATGCTGACACAAGCACTGATAGACGTATCATAAGAACAAGGAGTACCGGTGATGGAACAAGTGATCCAGATGACGTAAAATCAGAATTATTTGTGAGTGATGACAGTGAAATCGAACCTGTAGTGAAAAAACGGAAGGATTCAGCGTTTGACTCAATAATGCTAGAACTAAAATTAATGGATGAAAATAAAACAAAAAGAGCTGCTATTATCCTGAAAAAAATTTTTGATTCCAATACTGTTTCTATTAGTGAAGAGAATAATGTTCTCCATATTGAAGATGAACCTCAAGGAGTGAAGGTGACAAATTTCTTGTACAATTTACAACAACCTACCAAAAAAATTGACGTGCAAAAGTATTCCAAAATATTGAGTGAACTTGATATAGCAGCTCACTTGGTTTACAATACACATGCAAAAAAAGTTCTCGATGAGTTTTACAGCGAAGAAGAGGAAGAACAACCGACTCGAAAACAAAAGAAACAGCAACAAAAACAACCAAGAGGAAGATCTGAGACAAAAGAAAAAAGTGCAAAGCCAAAAGTCGATGAGAGCAAAAAGAAGACAGACGAAGACACGAGTAGAAAAGACTGGGCTTTCTATAGATGATGTGAAGAAACTTGATAACCTTTATTTAAAAGGACCTGCGTCATTTGGAAACGCAAAACGACTGCAAAATTTGAGTAAATTATCAATGAAAAAAGTAAAAATGTATCTGGAAACGAAACCATCCTTCACCAAATATCGTTCACGTCGCCTCAGATTTCCAAGGCTTAAAGTAATTGTTAACGACCTAAATGAGATCTGGTCCGTAGATCTAGCATTTGTTGATAAACTTGCAAAGTACAACAGTGGTGTAAAATACCTTCTTGTTGCAGTTGACTGTCTGTCAAGATATCTCAGAGTTGAACCACTAAAAACAAAATATGCTACAGAAACTGCAGAGGCTTTCAAAAAGATGATCAAACCTAAGCAACCTAAAAAAGTTTGGGTCGATGATGGTACAGAGTTCCTCGGTGCTTTCAAAGCCCTCTGCAATAAACGCGGAATTCATTTATACAGTACGTTCAGTGAGAAAAAGTCTGCTTTTGCTGAAAGAAATATACGTTCCCTCAAAAATATATTATACAGATACTTAGAAGAAAAGTGGACCTATTCATATCTAGATAAACTGGATTCATTTGTTAAAACTATCAATTCTAGAGTTAATCGAACAATCAATCTTGCTCCAAACAAGGTCACGAAAAAAGACGTTCCGCGACTGGTATCGTTGATTGCGAATACAACATATTCTGAAAAACCAAAATTCTTTGTCGGTGATCTTGTACGAATACTGAAAAAAGAGGAGACGTTTGGAAAGGGCTACAAACAGTCATTTACAGACGAGGTTTTTGAAATTTCGTCTATCCCAACATTGAACCCTCCAACGTATTCTCTTATCGATACCGATAAGGAAATTATTCAGGGAAAATTCTATCAACCCGAACTCCAATTAGTGCGAGAGTCGCCTGTGCAAAATGGCAAGTAACCGTTTTGAAGATGAATTTACGGTACATGTAATCTCCTCCGCTTCGATGGAGATCTTCGATCAAAACACATTGGCTTCATTCAGGAATTTTTTCAATGATGAAATACAACTGTCGGGAGACTGGAGAGTAGCTTTGAGTGAAATTATTTTTCCAACAAAAATAGAGCACATCACAAACGGAGTCCTAATTTCTTACAGTTTAAGTGGTTTAGAAGATCACCAACGGAATAGCTCTGGAGCTAATGTCATATCACGTCCATACAACGGTGAGCGATTAGCTTTCATGCCAGGAACTTTTGATACTGTGCCACAGTTGCTAGCTACCATTAAAAGAACTGTTGGTTTACCAAATTTTTCTTTCAGAGAAATTAAAAGTTCCGGTAAATTTGAAATTGTCTTTGGAAAATACGAGGGAATTACGTTTCCAAGCGATGAAATTCCTAGCATTATTGGTTTCAAGGGCACTCCTGATGGACGAGGAACACACATTGGTTATAAAATGGACACAATTGCAAATAAACTGATGAAAAAAGATGATACTAAAGCTTTTATGGGTGACTTTCCAGCTGATCTGTGCGCCGAGAAACATTTGATATTCATTTATACAAAAATTATTGAGTATCAATACGTGGGCGATGCAAAAGCACCTTTATTACAAGTCATTGATTCAAAACAACGATTGAAAAACGGTAGCGTCTGCGAGCTTGAACCAACACACAGAATAGTTTTTTCGAATTTGGTCTACAAAAAACTTCTTTCAAATACAATTCAGTCAATTTCTATAGAACTACGCACCGAAACAGGTCAATTAGTCCCTTTTTCAGGGACCGGAAAAGTCATTTTGACGTTACAGTTTAAAAAATTTGGTGAGTAAAAGCAATGGATTCATACTACACCAATCAAGCATCTGCATTGCCTTATTTTTCTGGGCACTATAGGCAAAGAGGTAGCGGCTTTGGAGCTTTAGCAAGTGGTATCGGAAGAATAGCTCTACCTATTGCCAGAAATTTTTTTTTACCAGCAGCAAAACGAGTTGGAAAAGAACTTCTGTTACAGAGCGTGCCAGAGTTAATGGACGTTGTCAGTAAAAAAAAATCTCCAAAACAAGCGCTGAAAAACACGATATCAAATACAATCAAAAAGCAAACAGGAGGCTCATTGGCACTGCGAATGAGACAAAGACGAATGAATCGTAGACGATCTAAACGTTCAGGTTCAAAAGCGAGAAAAGGTAGCAAAAAAAGAAAGGTAGTCATTTCAAAATACAAACAGCCAAAGAGAAGTCGGTCGCATTTCTTCGCCAAAGTTAAAGATGATCGGTAATATGTTACCAACAGAGGCAACACATAGTTCCTTGGATTTATTCGAAAAACCAGCGCTTCTTGTAACTTTTGATGGGAGCTTTTGTCAAAAAGTAGGACCAGTTTACAGTCCTAATGGACCCATGCTTGAGTTTGAGGTTGCCGGAGACAGAATTAATTTTATTGATCTGCAAAAAATTTTCCTGGAAATCAAATGCAAGATAGTTCAGGCTTCTGAAGCTGATTTAAAATATGATGCTGGAGCTGCAGCAGATGTAACCAAAACAGACGCTCCATACTTTTGTAATAATGTTTTACATTCACTCTTTTCTGACTGTACAGTATCTGCCAACGGACTAAAAATTTCAAATGCAAATGGAAATTACGCTCACAAAAGTTTCATTGAAACCGAATTTTCTCACAACAAAGACGCAAAGGCTACTTGGTTGGCTTGCCAAGGTTATTCGTACGAGGATAATCCTGGTACGATAGCAACAGCTGAAGTTAACAGACGAAAAGCGTTGGTTAGACAATCTGCTGAATGTACTTTTTATGGAAAAGTGGCAGTAGATTTTTTTACATCTGATCGACATCTTTTGAGTGGAGTCACATTGCGAATTTCCTTTCGAAGATCTATAGATGATTTTGTTGTAAAATCCGACGATGCTGGAAAATCATACAAAGTGAAAATTATAGAAACTAATTTGTATGTGAGAAAAATGACATTGAACGACGACGTCGTTTCTGCCATTGAAAAAACTTTACTAACAAGCCCAGCGTCCTATCCTTACTTGGAAACCATAACAAAAACATTTCTGGCTTCTACTGGTTTGCAAAGTTGGAAACAGGAAGATGTTTTTAGCAGGGAGCCTATTCGACGTCTTGCCATTTGTCTTAACACAAATGAAGCTTTCTTAGGAAGCAAACAACTCAATCCATTTCACTTTCGTAAATTTAATCTGGAGCAGATATCTATTTATTGAAATGGACTCCCCGTTGCAGACAGCCCCATAAATACAGCTGACGTAAAACACTTGTATTTCAACACAATGTCAGATTTAGCCTATATTGACAATGGACATGGAATAAGTTTGTCTGAATACCCTAACCATTTTATTATGGTGTTTGATCTCACCAGCACTCAGCAGGCGTCACATGATTTTATTCACCCTGAACTTACCAATTGTTCAATTTCAATTGAACCTAAGTTTTCAGCCGCGTTGCCCAGTAATATTGAAATTTTCATAATTGGGGAAAAAGCAAGTACAATTTTTATCGACTCTGCACGAAGAGTTTCGAAAAATCATATTCTTACAAATTGATGGATGAAGATGAAATAAACAACCTCGTTCAAGGATGTAAACGTTTGAAGTACAAATTTCATGGTGTGTTTGCAGCTGACAATTTTCCGCTGCACTTATCTCAGAACAGTTTCATTATTGTGAATGTGTCAACTTCTCAATCAATTGGAACACATTGGATACTTATTTGTCGAAGAAACGGAGATTATATTTTTGCGGATCCCTTGGGACAAAATCTAACTTCATATAAACATTTGCACAATAGACTTGTTTCCTCTGCTGGTAATATACAAACTGTATATGAATTGCTAAGAAACCAGCCAATTCAAAAACCAAACTCAATATTGTGTGGCTTATTTTGTATTTATATTGCTCATTATCTTTTTGGTGGAAAAGAAATTGTAAAAATGAGTGATGTTGAATTGATACGTTTTGCGCTTCATATGATGTTCTAACACTACTAACATGATTTGATTAAATAAATTTTTTTTTCAAAACTTTATTTCTTCAAAAACTAAGCGTACACACAAAACATCATTGTCAATATCTAAATTTCCATAGCCACTCACAAAAATATCCATTATTTGACAAAAAGCACCAGAATGAGGACCATACAAATTGTTTTCAAATCTCTTTAGAGTTTCAGTTGTTATCCGGTCAGTTTGTAATTGTTGATTCAATGTTTTCTCAGCATTATCCAGAGATTTGTAACCAACTATTCCACTTGGGCGGTAATTTTTGCTCAAGGCACTGCTCAAATTTGGTAAGCGCTTCTGAATGCTGGTTGCTTCTCCTTTTGTCGGCGGCGCTGAACCATTGTATTCCACAGCTAGTTTGAGTTTTGCGAAAATCTCTCCAGTTGTCTCCACTGTGGCTCCGTTTGAAAAAAAAAGTTTTGAAGGTTGTGTACAAGCAAGGAACTGCATAAAGCTTATTTCGTTTTAATATTTCCGTAGAAACGTCAGACACATCAAACAACACATGATAATGGTTAGAGGGTAACAATTCACAATAGCCGTTTTCAAAATGCATGCAAACAGCGTAATTCCGGGCAAACATTGAAGATGGTTTTTCTTCTGAAACGAAAAACCTAAAGTTTTTTTGAAATTGTTTAAAGTAAGCAGGTGAGCGCTCGTACATAGCTTCCACCATTTTCTTTACAATTTACTCTTGATCAGATAATTCGTGTTCGTCGTCTTTTTGCTTTAACTTTGGTCGTTTTGCGGGGGTTGGTTTAGTTGTTGAATCAATGTCATTTGAGTTTTGAGCAGCCGCTCGAATTTTTGGAGTTTTCTTTGACAACTTTTCAAACTCTTCCAAAGTCAGGGTTATTCTTTGTTGAAATTCATAGTCATGTTCACCCTTTTTGAATAATTTTAGAAAGATATAAGTTCCTGTTCTTTCATATGTTTTGAGCGTGACTCGAATCAAGCGTTTTTCATTCTTAGAAACGTCAAAATGAGCGTCTCCAAACTCGGCGTCTTTTTCAGCTGTAAATGGCATTCTGATTTTGTTGAAATTTGTTCAACTGTTCTTCTTCAGGATATAGTGTATAATGTCTCCCCTGGTGAAAGTAAAACTGAACAATTTTCACATGGTGCTAAAAATAGAATGGTTCAACTGATAAGAGTTTTGTAAAGGGTGAATATTAGGGAGAATAATTGTTTCATGGTACTGATTACCGTTTTAGAACCACATGTGCTCTTTCACACACATTGTACGTAGAGCAGTCCGCTTAAGGTCATAAAACAGGGTCAGACGGATTACATGTATGTTCATTTCACCATTCAGCGCTAATGTTTAATGAAAGACACTTGCAACCTTAGGTTTTGAACAGTAAACCATGGAGCAAAACTCTTATTTAATAGCTCTAACTAAAATAATTTCATGTGTTTACTTTATTATCAGTCATAAAACCCATGCCAAGACCACCACGACTAAGACAAATAAAACTTCTGTAGTTTTATGTTTTTCCAGTTTACCAACTAAGTTAATCACATGAGTACAAACTTCCAACTCTTTAAGTTGTGAACCGAATTCTGGTAACCCACTCATTCACTTTTTTACTTGCGATTGAATAACAGCAAACCAACTGCTCCATTTATTTCTTGAATTCGTTGAATTGTTTGTTTCAATTTCTGATTTTCCCAAAAATACAAAATTCACCAAAACTGAAATATCTAGAAATGTCTTATCATATTCTATGTGAAAGCGAAGGCTCCTGGGAACGGACAAATGCGTATCAAACTTTTTATGAAAATTTTATTGTCCTCATACAACAGAAGAAATTCAATGAGAAGGATGTTTGGAATACCCAACAACATTGCATGATTCCAAAAATCTTTCTAAACTTTCTATCTCAACTTCCTGATAAACAGTCATCAGATTCGATCGAAGGATGGTACATCACGTCAGGTGGTATTATTCCTCCCTCGAAACTGGAGGATCCTCTTGTGGCTTACGATATAGTTAATTTACCTGCTCCGGTCAAGAAAATTTTGTACAAATACGACTGTGATACAGTTCCATTCTTTGAGAACCAACTAGGTGTTACCCAAGCTTGCGATGATCTTGCTGACTTATGGGGACTACCTCGATCACCTGAGTCGCCCTCAGCACCAACACCAGCAGTTACTCCATCGATTGATCCGAGTCCAGCTGTATCCCCAGCAACCAGCCCATCTCTCTTTGAAAATATGAAAAATTGCATTAGCAGCTCTCAAGAAAATTTCAGTGGTCTCTGGAGCAACCTGTCAGGTACTAACTTTGAAACTCCAATAAAAACTCAACACAACCAAGAAAATCAGGGTACAGCCAGCACTATTGAAATTACACCGGTGAACACAGAGAACCCGGAGACTATCAATGCTCCAAAGAAAAGAAAGTCATCGACCTGTGTGAGAGAGCTGTTTGAAAACTCAGACTAACAGAAAACTTTCTTAAAACTGGAACAATTTCAGTTAACACAGTTATCTCATACTCTTTGGCAAAAACATTAGAAAGTTATGTACAACACTGTATGCACTACTGGATTTTGTGGGTCAAAAAATTTGAGTTTTATACAAAGTTAAAAGCAGTAATTCCACATGTGAGCGGGTAATTGTTTTTAATATTGGAAGTATTTCATAAAGAATTTGTCAATATATTGAAACTAAAAGGTTCAGTAGTTTCCAAATCTAATGTGTGTTGTGTTGAAGTTTCCCAAAAACTGATTTACTTGATCTCAGATAAATTTAAATTTCTTGTTTTTGGTTTTATAACAACAGAGTTTTAACCAAATTTGGCTGAATGCAAGAAATCCTTAAATCTTCAAAACAGAAAACTTAAACGTACAGGTTATGGAATAAAGTAGAATTGTTCATAATTAGAGTCAATCGGCTCACTGTGAGCGAGGTTCAAACAAACCATTTTAATATAAAAAATTTGAAGAAAGAAGAATGAACAACAATAAATTTTCATTATTTTGGAAAAAAATATCAAAAACCACAGAAAATATGTAAGTTATTCCGTTTTTGAAATACCAATTAATCCTCGCTTAAAGCCTTCTACTAAAACACTTTGATTTCAATCAAATGACTCACTACAGACCAACTAATATTATAATAATTTTTGGGGAAATTTTAGTATTTTCGAACATTTTTTTCTGAAAAAAAGTCAATTTTTTGCATATTTATGGTAAAATCTCAAAAACTTGATTAACGATTTTGGAAATTTTCTCTGAGCGCTCATGACATTGTGTTGGAAGTCGATTGGAAGCAATTATTTGTTCCTAAGAAAAAATTTTTTCATAACAGACCATCAGCTGATTGTAGATTTTTAATGAAAAAATCAATTTTTTTGGCAAATTTTTGGTAAAATCTCAAAAACTTGATTAACGATTTTGGAAATTTTCTCTGAGCGCTCATGACATTGTGTTGGAAGTCGATTGGAAGCAATTATTTGTTCCTAAGAAAAAATTTTTTCATAAAAGATCATCAGCTGATTGTAGATTTTTAATGAAAAAAACAATTTTTTGGCAAATTTTTGGTAAAATCTCAAAAACTTGATTAACGATTTTGGAAATTTTCTCTGAGCGCTCATGACATTGTGTTGGAAGTCGATTGGAAGCAATTATTTGTTCCGAAGAGAAACATTTTTTGTAACAGACCATCAGCTGATTGTAGATTTTTTATGAAAAAAATCAATTTTTTGGCCAATTTTTGGTAAAATCTCAAAAACTTGATTAACGATTTTGGAAATTTTCTCTGAGCGCTCATGACATTGTGTTGGAAGTCGATTGGAAGCAATTATTTGTTCCTAAGAAAAAATTTTTTCATAACAGATCATCAGCTGAAAATTGTTTTAACTTTTTTCGTCGTATACAATTCATTGAAGACAAATCAACTCATTTGGAAACTTTGTTGACCATTTCGGTTCCCCCCTAATAAGATACGGTTCATAATTTGTTCTTGATCACACCTTCTTTAATACTTGGGCAAATTTTGATAATCTTGTCAAGTAGCGCAGAGTTTTATTCATTATTTGGAATATAAAACATTATCAAATCTGGGAAATAAACAAATTGTTCATTGCAAAGTGGGCGTTGGAGAGGTCAGACACAATTTCAATTGTATACTTGATCAATAGGAGTGTTCAAAATGTTTGGAAATTATACATAGGTTGAATATTCAATAAAACATACAGAAATTCAACTTTGGTTAAATGCTTAGGGAAACTAAACTATAAAATTGCTCAAGTTCATCATGTTTTGCGTCAACCCATACTTATAACTGCACCAGATAAGATATATAAGAATCTGATTTCAATGTTTGATACCGAAATGCAATAAAACGAAATTCACTGGTACAATTTTGAGCTAATGTATTAGTAATTTCACTACTATTGACCTTTCAACGGAAGATAATGTTTGACATTTGATCTGTTTAGGCGTTACTGGGAGCAGCGTGTAAATATGTATTTCTCTAACTTTCACTTTGCTCCGTCGACTGTCTCTAAACGTGTGTGCGAACACTCTCTCAAAATATTTATCAAATTCTTGCAAAATAAAACTCAAACTACGAGTCTTGAATACATTGGATCTTTGACAATTCCTATTGCTTCTGAAACAACCTTTCTCTAAACATTTTCTTTATCAAATTCAAACCAACTTTTATAAAACAATTTTCTATCATTATTTCAACTTTTATAAAGCAGTTTCTAGTTTAATTACCATTTCTTACAATCTTGATCAATTAGCTTTAAAAAACAACATAATCCCAAAGTACAATCAGTTCTGTCAGAATGCCTCTGCAATGCACAAACTGTCCGGCTCAGTTGTCTGATAGACGAGCACTGAACAAGCATTTGCTAAGGAAGCATGACATTCATCCAAACGTGCCCACGTTCAGCTGTTTCAGTTGTTCAGAACAAGTGAAAAGTTTGCCCTCCCTCCGCAAACATTCACAGGTTTCTCATCACCAACCTATTCTGAAAGTGTGTTATGCATGTCCTATGGGCTTTCAGTCAAAGTTTGACTTTTCCCGTCACATAAACAACGAACACGGTCTTCCAGTCTATGAAATGGATCCAGTTGAATCGAGCCCCGCAACGCCAGTTGTCAGCTCAATCAAGGGGGGCATCAACTACTATGAACTTCATCCTACCAGTAACGATCTAGACATCATGGAATATTTGTTCAGAAAACGAAACGAGATTGAAGAAATCATCAGAAAACACAACAATCAGTACCCTCAAAAAATGCAACTGATGGTTGAGATGATCCTTCAAAAACCTGGAGAAGAAGAACCAGAAAAAGTCAGCGTCTACTTCAACACGAATACAACAACGGTATACTACACTGGTATAACTGATACCGTTTTTGAGGAACTAGTGGACAACATAGTTTCGAAGCTGGTTTCATTTTCAAGCTATGGAAGCGGATGGCAGCTGCAGACAATTGACCAAAATCACGGTCAAACTGGTGCGTTATATTCCAGTGAGGGGGAGCAGCTTCATACCTTTTCCGGATAACCACCCATTGAGGAGAGACTCCAATCTCCTGAACATACACAACGCAAATGATGACAAGTGCTTTCTGTACTGTTTCACTGCTGGGTATCATCTTGTCTACTTGAAAGAGAAGTTGGAACCGCCTAGACCCAGCTTCAGACCCAGGACAAATATTTTGACATATAGCAGCGAGAACCCTTCAGCAAAGCAACCGATTGGTGAATTTGATATGCCGATGAGCCTGTTGGACATTTCGAAGTTCGAGGATTTAAACGAAGTTCAGGTCAATGTTTTCAGGTAACCCCACTTCTTTGCAAAAGTTATCCAAAAATCCACACAAAAAAATTTCTTAAAAAAAGAACCAGCTAATGAAATTAATTGATGTGAAAAAAAATAAAAAACCGTGTTCACTAACTAAAGCTCTCCAAAACAAAATTGTTTTTAGGTATGAGTCAAAACAACTGCTGCCTTTGAGACTCTCCGCTGGAAAAAATTATCCGTTCCTTCTTGACTTACTTCTACTTAGCAATGGAGAAACTTACCATTATGTTTTGATAGTAAACTTACACAAACTCATCTCAAAAATTAGTGGAAAAGAATATCGTGAAAGAAGTTATCTGTGTCGAAACTGTTTCCACATTTGTTCTTCCATTGAATACTTCAACACACATCAGCAAAAAAGGCTCGAACAAGATTCGCTACAAATAACTATGCCTAGTTTAACGAAAAACAAAGTGACATTCAAAAATTTTGCTGCGAGGTGGTTTTCACCCTTTGTGACTTACTTGGACCTTGAATCATTGATAGTTCCATTAGCAACAGTGAAAAATCATCCAAATGTCTCCAGTACTCATGCTTTAGAGAAACATCTACCATGCAGTTTTTGCTTAATGGTCATAGAGCGAGGAAACCCTGAACCCATACACTTTGACATCTATACAGGTCCTGACTGCATGGAGAGATTTTTGTCCAAGATCGAGAAGCTAGCAAAATTCTTTTATCATCAGAAGAGGAAGTATCCCATCTTCATTGGGAAACCACCTTCAAAAACATTTCATACATGTTGTTGGATTTGCGATGTTCCCTTTGAAACTGATGATGAAAAAGTTCTGGATCATTGCCACTTTCGGGGACAATTTCTAGGTTATGCTCACAATGAGTGTAACTTGAAGCGCAGAACACTTGATTATACGCCAGTTATTGCTCATATTATGATGAACTATGATCTTCATCACATTGTTAAAACCCTGCACTCCGCAACAGCAAATGTAAAGATTGAAGTGATACCCACGAACGATGAAAAGTTCATTGCTTTGAACTATGATGTATACATTGACACTAGAAGGCGAAAACGAGATAAGGTTGCTATCTATGAGTACTTACGATTCATTGACAGTTTCAAATTCATGCCCAGCAGCCTGAGTAAATTAGTACAGACTCTGCCACATGACAAATTCACAATCTTGGATAACTTTTATCGTGGATATAGTCATGAACAACGTGAGCTGCTAAAACACAAAGGAAACTTTCCCTACTCTTATGTAGATAGTTTTGACAAACTAAACGACCTCGAACTTCGTGGTATACGACACTGGAAAAACAGCCTGAAGGATAACAGCATCGACATAACGTATGCGGAACTTGATCAGCTGAAAAAAGTTTTCAGAGAATTCAATTGTGAGAACCTAAAGCAATTTCTAGAGCTGTACCTCACTGGAGACGTTCTGCAACTGGCATGTTGGTTTGAGGAGTTGAGGTCTGTGTGCTATAAAACATACTCGCTTGACTGCGCGCAATTTTACACCGCCTCAAATCTCTCAGGCAGCGCATGTCTTAAAGTGTGCCAACCACAACTTGAGCTTTTGACTGACCGCGAGCTCCTTGATATGACTGAAAAAATGATCCGTGGAGGGGTGGCATCAGTATTCAGCTCAAGGCTAGAAAGGGCTAACAGTCCTTCACTGCCCAACTATGATCAGTCAAAAGAACTGGCATCGATCATTTATATCGATGCAAATAATCTTTATGGCGGGGTTATGTTCAACTATCCACTACCTGAGAAAGCGTTCGAGTTGGTAACCGAAATAACTCTTGAGGAAATTCTTCAAACCGACGATAATGGAGAGATTGGGTTTGTTGTTGAAGTGGACCTGGAATATCCGGATGCGATTCATGAGAAGCATTCGGATTTCCCAATCATTTCTGACAAACAACCAATTGACCCGTTGGAGCTCAGTGAGTACCAGACCCAAATGAAAAACGCACTGAAGGTTTCAGCAACAAAAAAAACAAATAAACTCAGACAAACATTTCATCCTAAGTCTCATTACGTTACCCATTTCAGAAACCTGAAATTCTTTGTTGAACAAGGAATTATAGTAACAAAGATTCATAAAGCTATCAAGTTCCAACAATCAAAGTGGTTATCAAGTTATGTTGAATTAAATAACCAAAGGCGACAAGAAGCAACATCAAAACTTGACCAGGATTTCTTCAAGCTAATGACGAATTCGACATTTGGTAAACTTTGTGAAAGTTTAAGGAATCGAGTTACTGTAACTTTTGTCCGCACTGAAGACGAACTTTTAAAAGTTACATCTGAAGGTGTCATTAGCACTATAAAAGTTATTGACGAAAATCTGTCGCTCATTACCAAAAAGAAACAGAACGTAATGTGGAACAAGCCAACCATAGTGGGCGCATGTATTTTGGAACTGTCCAAACTTTTCATGACGGACTTCCATTATAATGTGATGAAAAAAGAAACATCATGCCATCTTTTATACTCTGACACGGACAGTTTTATCTACAAAGTACAAACGGGTAACTTTTACGACGATCTATCAAAAAACCCAAACCTAATTGCACACTTTGATCTCTCTAATCTCCCAAAAAACCACCCCCTATATGATCAGTCTAATGAAAAAGTGGTGCTAAAGTTTAAAGATGAATTAGCTGGAGCACCAATTGAAGAGTTCTGCGCACTCAAATCAAAACTTTATTCTTTAATTGCTAGCGGTTTCGAAAAAATGTCTGCTAAGGGCACCAAGAAATTTGCCCAGTCAAAACTCCACCATGAGCTGTTCAAAAAAACCCTCGAAACCGGTGAACTTGTCAGACTCGAAAATGTAAAGATTGCTTCGACAAAACATCAACTAGAAACTGTATGTGTAAACAAAATTGCCTTGAGTGCGTACGACGATAAGAGATAGATAAATGCTGACCGGAAACAACATTGCCTTTTGGACATTTCTCTCTTCGAGATGCGTACATTTCAAAGAAAATATGTGATGAGCCCGATTGGGGAATCGAATCAGAAGAGGATATTAACGTCTTCAATTTACCCGAGGGTGGGGAAGCGTCTGGTGGGGGAACCCCTGATCCCGGTTTCAATCAGCGCACTTATTCAAAAGAGGAACTTGAAGACGTTGTTGACTTAACTAACCTCTCTGAAATGAGCGATGAGTCTGACCATGAGACTCCCCATAACCCCTTTATTTTGACAGAAGCTGAAGAAAGCGAGAGAGCTGACACCAGTCCCTCTACCAGCGATGATTACACGCCTTTGTCAGTAATCAAACAGAGAAAAAAGAAAATCAAAAGAAGAGAGGAGAGCAAAAAAAATTTACCCAGCACTAGTCGACCACAAATAATTGAGGAAGAAGTTCAAAGTAATAGAGACTCCCCAGTTAATTCTACTAAACGCCAACGTATTGTTATTTATGATTCTGACTCCGTTTAAATAATACTGCTGCTTTGTATAGTTTAATTAGTACATCTTTAAAAGAAAGGAAAGTTAAAAATATGCAAAGTAAAGTGTTAAGAAACTGTTTTCTTCAATTCAAAAGTTAAAAAAGGAAACGTACTTTAGAATCTCTGTCCCGTTTTCCTCCTGAAGAGGCTTCGCACCTTGTCACCCAAGCACTTGTTTTTTAAATGGTGCTCTTCCAATTCAAGTTTATAATAAAAGACCTCCTTACAAAAGGGACAAGTTTGATCGGGAACTTTACCAGTTGCAAGAGAACGATAGTCGTATAAAGGGTTGGGCTGGAGGTATGACTTGTGTTTTAAATGGGCTTTCAGTTCTGGGAGGAAAAAAACAGATTTGCAACATAAAGTACAAAATTTTATGTATATATCAGGGTGATGATGGGAAAAATGGGCGTTTTTTTCTTGATTTTTGTCAAAATAAATGTCACAAATTTTGCAAATAAGCATTTCATTGAAGCATTGAGCAAATTGTATAGATTGAGCTCGTAGCGCTTTAAGTAGAGACTTTAAAATGGAGATTGAATATTTATAACTTCCAAACTTCAAGTTTCAAACCCTCATTTCTTTACTGTAGGCAAATAGGAATAGTTCCAGACATTCCCTAACAAAATATTCCATACCACACTGACTCAGACAAGTTAATTCGGTCCCCAAATAGCCCCCTTGAAGTCTTCCATTCACCGACACAATTTGTCTTGAATCGTAATTTGAACATTTTCCCTCACTACCGCAATATAATTTCAAAGCCCCTAAAAACATTCAGATCTGATTTTGTTTAACCATTAAATTAAATTTCCACAAATTTAATTCCCTTTGATTCCGTTCATCGTAAATTCCACACCGTAAACAAATCTTTGACAAGTCCAAACATTTCCCCGCTCTCCAAACTAAATAAAATCCCAATTTAAAGTTTTACCCTCAATCGCGCACAAAACATGAATTCAAAACCACCAAAACCCAATTCCCAAGTTTCAATTTACATGAACCATCAAAATGAAATGGAAATAGCTGAAAAGTATAGTAATTTGCCTTACACTCTGAAAAAATTACAAGATTTCACTTTTTCAGAGATAAAATTTCTTGTAGGGGGGGTCCGGACCCCCCCCCCCCCCCCTACAAGCACTAGGCAACTTACTATAGTACTACTGATCGTCCAAATTTATTTGCCCAACATTAATTAACTGAGATCTTTTAACTTTCAATAGAACTGGCTACTTATCAAAAATGTTGATATTTGTTCCTATTCTTTTTTTGTTATCAACAGGTGAAAACAAACTTACGCCGTTGATGGATTTGTAAATTGACAGCTTAACAGCAGAAATAGTTAATTGGTCAAAAAATTCTATATGTTTAGATTTCTGCAGTTTTCCATCATTTGTTTTGTTGATCTCGTATCCACAATTCTCTCCTAACGATTTTCTCATGAACAATTTCTTTGGTTTAAATGGGAGATTTAATATCAAAAGTTACTTCTAACGGGTTTTACAAAATCAGAGTTCGAACAGGCAATATTGTTTAACGCATTCGACATTCGAAAAGTAATAAAGAGTGAAAGTAAAAACTTAAACTTTCTGCCATGTTCTCACATTTTTTTAATTTACATTTTTTGACCATTCTGAGCGCGTATGAGTATACTTGAGAAAAACAGAAAAAATGATATTCGAATTGGGACCCCAAAGAGTATTGAAGAAACCTTTTTCTTCCTTTTTCTCAATCCCTCTCCCTCTCTGATTGACTTTTCTTTCTTTCATTATTTTCTCCTACTTGTCTTTTCCATTCTTTCCTTCAAGCTTGCCTTTCCTCTTTCTTACTTTCCCTCAATCTCTCTATATCATTCTATATTCACTCAATTTTTTTTCTGGGTTTTCAGTGACAGAACCAAATTTTTGCTATCATGTTAAAGGGAATGGATGAATACTTACAGCTTCCAGAGTCCCTGGACCTTTTGCGTACCCGTTTGCAATTTCCCGCTCAATTCTTACCAGTTGTTTTCGTGCATTTATATCTCAAAACTAATAGTCGATGAACCAGTTTTTTTTGTTCTGCACATTTGCAGAACTTTGCCTTTTTGCAAAGTCTGCCCTCCACAGAACAAGATTCTCATTTTATAGGCAAAAGTAGTTAAAACAATTTGGCAGCTAACTTGGACAATTCGGCGGCCAATAAAAACTTTTAAAGTTTTCTCGCTTGTTTTTAACAACTGAAGTTATTTTTGTTTGGCAAAAATAACAATTCTAGAGCCAGGATGACGAAACTTTCTTTGATGAAGCCTTGGCCTAGTGAAATAAAAAGAAAACAATGGTTGCAAAACTAAGCCGACTTTTCTCACAACTTTTCTCTTGCAAAACCGTTCATCGGCAAGGTTTTTTAAAAAAAGAACAGCGGTTTTTGCAGAAAAAAATCAAACAAAAGCAAAAAAAAATATTTCTAGGCCTCGGAATGGGATCGATTAGATATCTTTAACGCCTCCATAGACCTGTTAGAAGACTATTGGTATAAATCGCCTGGCTGTTGATTATGGTCTCATTTTAAGCGCACTGGGCACAATGTTAAACAGCCCTACAGAGGAGCATAGTTAGAGGTGACGTGACGCATCCAAAGCAAAAAACGACAAAAATACACGTTAGAATTGAACTATGGTCCATGGTGACGATTAAGTTGGTATGTCTGCAAATTTGTCTACGTTGATATGTCTGTGAGCAATTGCGTGTGCCTGAGATGGACAAAAAAAACAAAATTCGAATTGGGAATAGCTTAGCGGGATCAATGGCTTTCTTATGGTTTTTTTTTAAATTTAATCGTCAAGGTTTTGAATCCACCCCATTGCAGGTTATTTTTGCATCCATAAAAGCTTGCCTAGATAACAATCCCTTTGAATTAAAATAGCTCTTCCGTCGTTTGAGAACAAATCCACTGAAGTTAGTCTGTTTATGTTTTTCACTGATTCAATTTTGTTCATTGAACTGTGTGCGTTTAACATATACATATACATTTACATATACATATACACATAAATAAACATACAGATTTTTTAAATCTAATCTATTATCTAATCTAATTAAAAAATACTTTTGGGCGACTTTGAAATACATAATTATAGATCAATTCCAAGCATAACAACTGCTTGTCTTCAGTTTCTTGGGTATAACGGAATTTTTTTGGTCTCAATCTTTTCATTTGTTTTTGGAGTACCGATCTATGAAGCTACAGCTGCTTTCGGTGGCAATCGGCCAGCAATGTTTTTTGTCGTTTCGATCAACGCAATGTCTTTTGTGGTGAAGCAAAAAACGAAATGACTGCTCAGCAGACTTTCAGTGAAGCATAATTAAGGTGTTACATCGAAAACAAAAAAACAGCTTAGAATTGAAGCGTGGACCATGGTGTAGATTACTGTGATAGGTCTGCCGTAAGCAAGAGCGTATGCTTTAGATAAACAGAAAAAAGGAGTTTCAACGATGGACACAAAACGACTATTGAGCAACCTCTTTTCTCTTCCTTTATTGCATTTCCTCTCCATCTCTCATTGTCTTATTTTTTCTTTACTACATTTTCTGTTCCTGCTCTTAATTTTTTCTCTTTCGTTAATGCTAGATTTCTTTTTTCCTTGCTTTTTTCAATCTCTCTTTATCAGTCTGTTTTCGCTTATTCTTTTTGTTCTTACTTTTTCCAATTATTTTTGTTTCTTTCTTTAATTTCAATCTCTCATCCTTTTGTAAATTCCTAAAGGTTCTCTCTCTCAATATTATCTTTCTAAATTATAGCCTCGAAGCAGTCAGATGAGCATTACTTTTTTCGCTGCTCTTGGTTCCACAATAGCTAGGCGGAGTTATCAATGATCTTCGTATGGATTTTTAACAATTTATCGACAAAAATTGTGAACCCCACCCCGTTGCAGGTGCCTTGCGCATCCACGGAAAGTTGCCTGGCTGAATTGCCTTTGAATTAAAACAACCTGGGGGCACAAAAGACCATTGAGTAACCTCTTTTTTCTTCCTTTATTGCAATCCCTCTCCATCTCTCATTGTCTTAATTTCTTTATTCCATTTTTGTTTCCTGGTTCGTGCTGGTTCGTTCATGCTGGCTTTCTTTTTTTCCTTGCTTTTTTCAATCTCTCTTTATCAGTCTGTGTTCGGTTATTGTTTTTGTTCTTCCTTTTTCCTCCAATTGTTTTTGTTTCTTTCTTTAAACTCTATCTCTCATACTTTTGTATATTCCTAAGTTTTCTCTGTCTCAATATTATTTTTCTGAATTACAGCCGCAAAGCTATCAGATGATCATTGCTTTTTTGCGCTGCTCTTGTTTCTACAATAGCCAGGTGGAGTTATCAATGATATTCCTATGGTTTGATAAAAGTTTATCGACAAAATTGTGAACCCCACCCCCTTGTAGGTTCCTTGCCCATCCAATGAAAGTTGCCTGGACTAAGCTGCCTTGGAATTAAAACCGCCCTTCCGTCGTTTGAGAGCAATTCCAGTGCATTTAGTCTTTAAGTTTTCACTCAATCAAGTTTTTTCAATGAACTTTGTGCGTGTAACATTTAATTATACATAATCATATGGACAAATATATACACATACAATTATACAAACACATATACATATACATTTGCATAAACCTATACATATACAACTACATATATATATATATATATTATATATATATATATATGTATCTATGTATGTATATATATTTGTGTATATATATATATATATATATATATATATATATATATATATTTATATTTATATATATATATATATATATATATATATATATATATACACAAATATATATATATATATATATATATATATATATATATATATATATATTATATATATATATATATGTTGAAGCTGAGCTTCAACAACATGAGTGGAAAAATACATCAGCATATAAAGTGAGATAGGAAAAATTTTTTGTATTAGTTGTCTATTAGTCATCGGAATAGTCCCAGTTTTAGCTATAGTTACTAGTACAGACATAGTCACGTGAGGTGGAGAAAAAAGGGGGAAAAACACTAGCAACACAATCAGACTCAACAGTATTAGCCGCAGAAAAACGGCTTTCTTCATATAACTCAGCAAAATATTGCAAAAAGAAACTGACTTGAGCAGTGAATAACGTGTTACTGTGTTTTGCATTTAAATTATTCTTGAGCAGTAAATTGTTACTGTGTCCAGTATTGAAAGTTATTTTTGAGCAGTATATTATTTGTTACTGTGTCCTGCATCTAAAAATTATTGGAGCTCAAATTCAATTGTTACGAACCCGAACTTTGGTATTTCAACTCGAAAAAGCAAATTGACTGCTCAGCAGACTTACAGTGAAGCATAGTTAAGGTGACACATCGAAAACAAAAAATTAACAGTTTAGAATTGAAGGGTGGACCATGGTATAGATTACTTTGATAGGTCTGCTGTAAGCAAGTGCCTATGCTTTAGATAAACAGAGAAGGAGTTTCGCCGTTGGACACCAAAGACTATTGAGGAACCTCTTTTTTCTGCCTTTATTGCAATCCTCTCCATCTCTCATTGTCTTATTTTTCTTTACTACATTTTCTGTTCCTGCTCTTAATTTGCCCTCTTTCGTTAATGCTGGCTCTCTTTTTTCCTTGCTTTTCTCAATCTCTCTTTTTCAGTCTGTTTCGTTTATTCTTTTTGTTCTTACATTTCTCCGATTGTTTTTGTTTCTTTCTTTACTTTCAATCTCTCATACTTTTGTATATTCCTCAAAGTTCTCTCTCTCTCTCAATATTATTTTTCTAAATTATAGCCGCGAAGCTTTCAGATGAGAATTACTCTTTTCCGCTGCTCTTGGTTCTACAATAGCTAGGCGGAGTTATCAATGATCTTCGTATGTTTTTTTAACAATTTATCGACAAAAATTGTGAACCCAGCCCTTGTAGGTGCCTTGCGCATCCAAGGAAAGTTGCCTGGACTGAACTGCTTTTGAATTAAAATAGCCCCTCCGTCGTTTGAGAGCAATTCCAGTGAAGTTAGTCCTGTTTAATTTTTTCACACAATCAAGTTTTTTCATTGAACTGTGTAGGTGTAACGTATACATATACATAATCATATGGACATACATATACATATACATATTACATATACATTTATATATATATATATATATATATATATATATATATATATATATATATAGATATATATATATATATATATATATATATATAAATTTTATATTTACATATTTATATATATATATATATATATATATATATATATGTTGAAGCTGAGCTTCAACGACATGAGTGGAAAAAATACATCAGCATATAAAGTGAGATAGGGAAAAATCTTTTGCATCAGTTTTGTATTAGGATTAGTCCCAGTTTTAGTTATTAGTGCAGTCCTAGCCTCGTGAGGTGGAGAAAAAGGGGGAAATAACACTAGCAACATAGACGACTTACAGTATTAGCCACAGAAAACGGCTTTCTTCATATAACTCAGCAAATATTGCAAAAACTGACTTGAGCAGTACATAACGTGTTACTGTGTTTTGCGTTTAATTTATTCTTGAGCAGCAAATTGTTACTGTGTCTAGTTATTGCAAGTTATTTTTGAGCAGTATATTATTAAGAGCAGTATATTATAAATTGTTATGAACCCTAGCTTCTGGTATTTTATCTGGCAACCGTAAGAACATAGCGGATATACAGTTAGAAAAGCGAACACCAAAAACAAAATATCCGGAGAGTTTTAGAAACAAAATAACCGCTGAAACGAACTGGGCGGTGTAGAACTTTCGTGGTCGCAACCGATTGGGAGAGCAGCCGACCCGGCCAGTGGAATAGAAATTGCTGTCAAGTTTTTTAAAAAGATTACAAAGTAAAATTTTTTTGTACCCGAGACTTTCATTAAAAAACCAAGCTGCTGCCCAAATTACGAAGCAAAGTGACTCGATCACGGAGTCGCAGCAACCTGGGAAAGCAGCAGACTGTGAGCGGGCGGCATAGAGCAAGTTCAAAGAAAAACGCGCGAACGGTACGACAATTCAAAACGGGGATCGGCCCAGCTACTCAAAACAATCTATCAGCAGATACAAGCATTGATAACCACCCTCAACAATTTTTGTGAAAAACGAAGTGATTTAAAAATGTTTTTCAATCGCCAATTAGAACAACAAAGGTTTTTTACGGCTCACACAACAATATTTTACCATATATTCACTGACAGAAAAGAATGTCAAATCAACAAAGTCAGCCGACAGTTCAAAATCGTTGTTGCTGGGAAAGAAATGACAACACAAGCCACAGGACAATGGACATCCTTACACGAAACGAATAATCAAACAGTCAGGATATAGAGAACGTTTCGGAAACATCTTCAGCCAAACGATGGATTAAAGAAAAATGAGGGACATCAAAAATGAACTCAAAACAAAATTGCAACTCGAAAAAACACAACTTGAGAGAAAACAAGCTTGAGCTAGAAATTCAGATGCAAGAATTGGAGATGCAGCATTAGCTTCGGGAAAGAACGCGAGAGCTAGAGCGCAAATTGCAGATCACAACATTGGAGAAGGATGATGTACGTTCTCAGTCAACTAAAGCTCATGTCAAGTCGCCTTTCAATTGGATCCCAAAAAGAGAGATGACTCGGAGTGCGCCAATACGATGAGCGAAACACAAACACCAACTCGACATAAAACCCGCTTTGACGTCAGCCCTGAACGGAATGAAGATAGGCATTATTCACGATATCTAAATTCTCCGCATCGTTCAACAAGTGTTGAACCCATAGATGTTTTGCTCAAAGTAGGTATGCGGACAAACATGGGACATTCAAGCAGTAGCAGTTTGCCAAGGTTGAATTTGAATAGTTCTGACCAAAACCCGCTGCAGTGGCCTAAATGGTCCAGCATGTTTATCGAAGCAGTAGATAAACGCACGATTCCCGATTCATAGAAAAGGAGCCACTTGAAGACGCTACCAACAGGCAAAGCAAAATCCGCAATCTGGGAATGGGATATTCTGGGACAGCTCTGGACTCTAGATTGCAAATCAACTGGAAGCCTCATGACTCAGCGATCCCGATTCAGTTTTCTGATATTGTCTCCAGCTTTTTGAACGTGCTCAAAGAGTACAACAAAAACTGGTGATCTGCAATCAAGTTCAACGTCGTATATGGCAGTTGATAAGCTACTACAGATACTCAAAACTAAATAGTGGTTCTATGGTGATGACAAGTACGAGGACTGGACTGCTCTAATCAAGTTTGACAAATGGCTATTATGAATGGCATTTGTGCCTGAAGGATTCTCAGTGTTTAAAAGTGGGCGCAAAGAAGAAGACAAGTGCAATACAAATGGAGAGAAACGACTCGGAGATATCAAACTTCAATGATAGTTCCAACGTAAAAGGAACGAAGCCAACGCAAAGCGATAAACATCCACTTACTGATGGCGCCAATCGTACTTGGAACTGTACATTATTCAAAAACAGGAATGTTACGATCGATACATAGCAGTGAGGAAGCAGCGCTTAAGTTAAGGATGTCTCGGAAAAGGACATGCAATCAAGGATTGCAAAGTCAACGCGTGCGGTACAAATGGTTGAACGCAAAAGCACAACCGATTGCTACACTCGAGGGCAATCACATAGTCAAAGTAAGCGCTGAACTTTCTTCAGATAGTTCCGGTCTCACTCCAGACCGACGCAACCGACTAAACACATGTGCTTTCCTCGATAATGGTTCAACGGTATCTTTCATTGATCAAATTATTCAAGAGAAGTTGGAAGCAAGGCACTGATGTTACGCTTACTATAGCTGGCATTCACGAAACCAAAGATCTGAAGACCAAAAAAGTTCAACTAACAATAAAGAGACTGCATTCAAAGGTGCATTCGCTTGAGGCGTTTGCACATCCGTCGATTTCATTGGGAAATACACAATATGACTAACAAACTGAAACAATGTTTCAGTCACTTGAGTGTACTTCCAAACAGAAGTTCCAATTTGATGGAAGTTGGCATCATTCCAGTTCAAGCTGCCCACGAACTACAAGAGGCAAGAGACTACAAGATAGGAACACTATACCACGTATAGAACCAAAAGCGCCAGTAATGGCAGTAAGACTGAAGGAACAGAGAGTTAAAGAACACGAAAAAAAGATTCTAAATTGCAACTTTTGGACAGACTTTACTACTGTTCTGCAATGGACACACAGCTCTCTCCGCAAACAACAAGTGTTTGCAGAGAACCCATGTGCTGAGGTTTTGGATACTACTGACGTTTCACAGTGGAATCATGTGAGTGGTATCAACAATCCAGCCGACATTGGTACGGAAGCCAGCAATGTCGATCAACTCAAGAGAAGTGAGTGACTCACTGGGCCAGCTTGGGTGAAGCAACCAGATAACGAATGGCATTTGCAGGTAGACTTCTAACTCACCTCCGAGGAACAACACTGACAAACGGCCTTCATATCTACAGTCAAAGAAAAGAAACTGATCGTTCAATGGCAAGGATTTAGCAATTTCAGCCGAGTGTTAAATACAATGGCATATGTGCAGCAAGCCTTGGAGCAAAACGAAACCGGCAACAAAGGATAACTGGCATTGAAGAAAAGAAATTGCCAAAACAAGATGATACTACAGCAAGAACAGTTCGCTGAAGAGATGAAATCTCAAGGCTGAAAAGGAAAATCCGAAAACAATAAGATTCTGCAATTTTCAGCCTTTATTGACAAAAGCGGACTTATTCGTGCAAAAGGCAGAATAGGGAAAAGTCAATTGGACTGCAATGCAAAGCATCCAATTTTGTTATATTGGAAAACATCAAGTTTTCAAATTATTTTTGCGTAACAAGCACAAGGAAGAGAACCATGAGGGGAATGAACATGTTAGAAATATTGTTCAGCAACCATTCTGGATTTTGGCGTGAGGAATGCCTTATGTTAAATAAAGATTAAATTTATCACGTGCAGAAAAGGCAGAGCACAAACAAGGGCTCTAGTGATGGCAGAGCTATCTCCAGAAAGACCGGAAGAGTTAACAAATTTTGCAAATGTAGGAGTAACTACTTTGGCGCTTAATAATGGCCGCAGAAATGAAAAGCGATGGTGTTGTTAGTTCACATGTCTAAGAGTACGAGCCGTACATAAAAGACATAGTCCCAAAGCTGGATACTGACAGTTGTCTGAATATAAATATGCGGTTTATAGCTCGAAGAGGCAAACCCATAAAAAAATGCAGTGACAACAGGACGAAGTTCATTGGGGCAAATCAAGAGTTCAAAGAGTATGTCGCAGCATGGAACCCAGAAAGGATCAAGGAAGAACAGTTAGTTCAACAGGGGATCAGATGGAAGTTCAATCCACCTGCGGCACACCATTTCGGAGGAGCGTGGGAGCGACTGGTCAGAAGTTACAAGAAGGCAATGTATGCAGTGTTGGGGAACCGATCAGTTACCGAAAATGTTCTCTCAACCACAAAGTGTCTTGTTGAGCAAACATTGAATGTACTACCATTGACACCAGTCAGTTGACGTAAAGGATTTGGACGCTATTACCCCATATCACTTTTGCTTGGTATCAAAAATGTTTGTCTACAATATTTTCCATGCGCAGAAGAGTTTGTCGATCATTGAAAACTCTATCGACAAATATAAGCTTACTCGAATCGCATCTGGTACAGGTTCCGAAAGGAGCATCTGCCAACTTTGAACAAT
>NW_027452448.1:0-12899 GCF_964194025.1 Convolutriloba macropyga | reverse complement strand
CTTTTTGTGTTATCGCATAGTAATATCTTTACTTTTTTATTCCGATTATTCAACTTTTCATAACCTTATATAACTGAAAAATTACTGAAAAATTTAGTACCATAATTCACGAAATTAAACTATCAAAAAAATTTTACCTTGTAAAAAAATAGGTGAGTTTATATTAACTCATCTATTTTTTTACAAGTTAAAATTTCTTTTGGTTGTTTAATTTTGCGAATTATTGTAATACATTTTTCAGTTCATAAATAAATTTTTAACAAAGTTCTAGTTTCTTCTGAAAGTGTGTTGTTGTGTAATAGGAGTGATGGCATACGTGGGTGCAGCGGTAGCAGAGCAGCCCCAGAAGATCCAAAAGAAGATTACCCTCGTGGGGGTAGCCTCATGGGGAGTTATTTACAACAAGGAACATCTCAAATACAGCAAAGACGCTGAAAGCAAAGGTCAGTACACTTAAAAGGGGAAAAACGACCCATCGCATCAACAAAAATTGGTATCGAATGCGTGAACTATTTTTTTCAATTTCCATGTTTGAAGCTTAAATGGGTAACCGAAAGAGAAACAATCATGCCTAAAATGGACAATACTAAAATTTAGCCTTAAGTTGTCGTAAGTTTCGAGAAAAAGGAGGTCGCGGCTATGTAGCGATTGTGGGGCGGGAGGGCGGACGCAGGGAGGGGCTGGAGAAAAATTGGGTAAAAACGATTCTTAAGGAGCCAAACGTCTCAAATTGACCTTTAAACGTTCGATATAACTATAGTGGTTCCTAACTGCTGCACCAAAAAAGACTTACGTTTGAAGGCCGAAGTCAAATTTAAATCACGTGTACATTATAAGATGACGAAATTCTGCTGAGCCAGAGGTCAAAATGCCAGAATTTCTTACATACACAGGCACATGTTGACTTCCACCAACATTGGTCATTTTAAAACGTCCAAGTTGCGTGTTTTATGCAAGGTTACGAGACTCTGCAGAAATCACTTTGAAATTCTCGTTTCATATCTCGAACCCCTCTGGGGTTCTCAATAAATCCCAGAAGTTGTCGGCGACGTCAGGCAGATTCAAGTAACCTGTACTTCGGAAAGAGAAGTCAATTTTCGAAAACGAACAGGCCAACATCAAAGTCATGGACAAATGTGCTTTAGGTGAAAAACCTCCAGAAAAAAATCGAATCGAAAAAATAGCAAGAGAACCGAACTAGTTGCTATATACTTCACTTGGGATCAATTAATAGGCACTCTTTCGGCCTTCAGGTTAATTTTTGTTTCTATCAGTGATATAATCCAAGAATTGTAAGAACATAACGACTACCGTCGGGTTAATTGCTATCAAATTGAATGGCTAGGGTTCGACTTTCGCATTAGACAGTTTAAGCTTCATTTTTAAGGTAACCTCAATTGGTAGATAGGGGTGGGGGAAAATTCTGGTGCTGGGAAGGGGGGGGGGGTTTCGCTTGAGATCAACTAAAATTAACAAACTATATGAAATTTTTTGTTATGACAGTTAGAGACAACTTCACAAACATTTTTTTCTCACTGAATGTTTTCCGACCTCTTACAATTTTCTCGGTGGTTTTGACGTTTTTCCAACTTTTTGGGCGGTATTTTAACCATTTTCGGACGTTTTTAGAATGACCCAAGACTTGTGTTTAGACTTTCAAGTTCTGGGCAAGACGCGCACAAGAGTGGCAAGTAAAAAAAGGACCTGATCATATGATCATAGTTCTGAATCAGTACTAATATTTAGACGTGCGATCAGACATGCCCATTTCTGATATTGGCGTTAGGTCCGGGTAAATTTGTTTTTACAGGCGAGCGGCCTGGAAGGAAGAAGAGCTACAGGATGCCAGCCCCTGGCACACCAGGTGTGGCCCTCAATCCGGACCATACCCATTTTATCCTAGTGGACAATGGAACGGAGGGGAAATTTGGGGTTGAAATTAAGTTGCGAGCAGCATTTGAGGATTATGTTCGAGAGGAGGTGGGAAAGGAGCAACTGGCCGAGATAGACGAAACAGACGGGAGGGAAACGATTGAAATGTCCAAGAGACCTTCTCGTGAGTACCTTCTCGTGAAAAATAATAACGATCAATTTATTAACGTAAGAGTAATTTAATGTGAATAAGTTAAAAATTTGAACTTCAAATTTTTCTCGACATATTGAAAAATCAAAAAAGTATCTCCAATGATGAGTTTTTCACAGGCATCTTAATAATATCTATTTTATCCTTCTGGAAAAAAATCGCGCGGCCAAACTGGCGTAACAAAGAAAAACAAAGCCGGGGCAGAATAAGTTTCCAACTCCTATCTCATGGAGGGTAAGGAACCATAACAATGAATTTTTCTGAATGATTCATGACTGACATCTTATTAGTGTTATTTAGTCAAAGTGCCAAATAGGTCAGATTGTGCCTCCGTCAAGTAAAATCTTTATTTTTGAACAGTTTATCAAATAATCTCCGACCCAGACTTTGTTGCCTACCCAATTTGACTATGATAGAACAAGCATAACCCAAGTTAAAATTAAAATTTCGCACCAAAAATATCAGAAGTGACATTTCGACATGAAATTTTAGAAGAAATCGGTTAAATTCATTTCGTTATCAAGACCCAAAAGATCGTTTCAACCATTGTTCGAACGTAAGAGATGACCGTTGTTATTTCTTGGTATGACGGCGTATTTTTGGAAAAGAGAATTTGTAAAAAAAAGATAATTTGTAGAATTGGTTGTGAAAACGAAACTTTTTCTCAAGGAAATTTGCCATGTCTTTGCATAAGTTTCAACAAATTTGATCTTTCTAAGAAGTTTGTACCCCGCTTTAACAAATTTTGGCGTAATAAAATTCTATCAAGGGTGTCCTTAACGGGCCTGTGGTATCTCAAGTAAATATAATTGTTTAGTTGAGCATTGTTTTTATTTCAATGAAAGGTCATTGACAAAGAGAACAAGGAGGCTCGGTAATGTGCGATCGCACATAAGGTTCCAACCCCGCTCATCCACAATTTTGACATAATTGTCTACCAAATGAGGAACAGTTAGAAAAACACAAAAATTCAAGTATTTTTCAAAAAAACTGGTGTATGAACGAAAAGATAGCCTCCAAAGCAAATAACTCAGTGGAGTAAAAAATTATGCTTTAAATTGATGAGTTATGCCGATATTAAGAAAGCGAGCGAAGACGAACGGCACGATCAAACAACAACAACAAACTTTAATTACATCAAAAATTTTATGTCCGTTTTAAAAAACAAAATTTAATAACAAAGTTAAAATACCGTCAGATAAAACTGAAACTAAACAAAATAAATTGTAATTCAACAGAAAAAAATGGTTTTTCACCAGTTCATAGTAAGGCTTGGTATAAATTAGACAAAAAGGAACAGAAATTTAAAGATAGAAAAATCGCAGAATTTTTTTAAAAAAAATCAAATAATTTCAAAGTAATGAAAACCATTAGGAATCAGCTAAAATATCCCACAGTTTTATCATTACCAATGTTTCTATAGACGGGAATTAAGAACTGCCGGTATTTATTTTTTTAAGTTACAAAAAGAACAACAAATAGACAACAAACAAAAAAAAATTAAAACTTGCCAGAAAAAGCTTTCGAAGACGTAAAGCCTTGCTTTGCCCTCAAAATATGTTCGATTGCACCTTCGTCGAACACCAATAATGTTTTATATGACTGCTCATTAATGAAACTAGGTAACTTTTACACAAAAAAGAAAAAATGCCATTAAAGTCGTAACCAATTCTTTTAAAAAAATTAGACTTTGTGACATCAATCCCTTTTGATACCTTCCCCTGACAAAAAATTTGTCATGATTAAACTTTAATTAACGGGACCAAGTAACAAACAAACAATAAAAGGAAAAAAGTGCGAAGTTAAAGTGTTTTTTGTCATTTTGTTAAACAATTGTTTTCAATGTCATGAAAGCCATCAGCTATCTACTATTATCGGAAAATTGGCTCATCTATGCTTCCATGAAAAGCCAATCAGACCGGGTAATTGTACGGGAAATTAAACAGACTAAAAAGACAAAGTAAAAACGACAGTTAAAGACAAAATTACAAAATGCAATTAAATTCTTCGAGAAAGTATTGTCAAAGCTGTAGAGAACCACAATCTATATCTTTAAATTTTAAAATATTATCAATTGTGCGTTATTTTGAAAGCAAATAATGTTATATATGAACTGCCAATAACGCGATAACTCGAAAAAACTAGAAAGCATGAAAAATGGGCAAATACCTAAAATTTAAAAAAAATTGTGAAATCTAGTGGTATCAAAGCAGGAAAATCATAACTTAAAGCGTAAAACAGCAATAAAGACCAATTTTGAATTCAGTAAAAGGAGGGAGCACTCTTTGATTGCTGACACTAAGCTACAAGTTGACAAAATTAAGAAAAAGATGGAGGCAAATTTCAAAAAGCCATTTTTATTTAAAAAATCAAATATTTTAAAAGTCAAAACGACAATAAGCTTTCAAGCAATCAACTAGATAAATTAATTTGGAGCCAATTAGGAAGCCAATATGACCTATCATTAGTGTGCTTTGATTTGAGATGTTCTGTTATTTAATTAATATAAAAAAATTGAATTTTTATTTAAAAAACCGACTGATGACAATCCGAAATATTTTTGGATTGTAACGGTCGAAGATTGGTAAAAAATACTCCTGCAAATGTTGATTGTTTATCAGGAATTTTTATTTTTCGAATGTCAAAGATATAGATATTTTCTTAGTTATAAAATCAAAAAACAAAGGCTGCGTTTTTGATAATCAAGGAATAAAGTTATCAAAAACTGGCAAAGTTTTAATTACAGAGCATTCTCAACGGAAGTTGAAGTAAATTCAGCCCCCTTTTCAGTCTACAATGATTGTGTTAGTGGTGTTTGGGTGTGCACTTCCTGCAAATTTAATCAGAGTGGACAAAAGGAACTTATTTTGTGCTTTTTTGATGATAAAATCTGAATTTTGTGAAACATTTAGCCGGAATTTGTGATAAAAAAATTCAATAAAAATAGCCGACAATATATTTTGTCTTTAAAAATAAAATCAACAACATTTTTCTGGAAAATTTTATTAAATTTTAGCAAAATTGGCGAAGTTTTAGTCAAAAATTCCGAAAAAAGGTGAATAAAATCAACGGAATTCACTCTATTTTCTCGAAAGTTTAAACCTCGATATCTCCCTGTAAGAAAAGGAAATCAAAAAAATCTTTTTAATTCCATATTCTACGCTGGACAAGCTTTCTAATGATACCAGTCTCAACTCTCTACGATGAATATATCGATCGGCCAAAATTGACTGAACAAAAAAAACCCATTTGAGTATATAGTTCCTCCCCCCTCAAGAGGGGTCGGAACAAAAAACTTAATAAAGTGCCTTGAAAGGCTTTCCGCTGTTCATAAAAAATCGCAGACTGAGACAGGGAATCCTCCCAACACTGCCTAAAAATCACTTGCTGTGGTTTAACCGAACAAAGCCAATTTTGAATATTTTCAGGCCTTTCTTTGCTTTCGTAAGAAGTTCGTTGTTCAAAAGTAACTTGTTAATTATCGACGGAAAAATCCTGCAGTCTTTCATTTTTCAATTACTTCTGTTAAATTTTTTTCTTCTGCTTATATTTTCTTCGTTCATCACTTTACTTGGCGACAAAATGTTATCGTCCCTTGCAATCGCAGCATGCTACAAATGGAATCAGCAGTAAGTTTCAACATCGAAATAAATTTCAAATATGTCACATTTGAGTCCGTCCAAAAAACTGCATTACATTGTTCTGATTAAGTATAGATTCCTTGTTTTCAATACAGATCTCTACAAAACAAATATCAAAATAGCAGCCAGTTTTCTGAAATTTTTTGTCGCTCTTATTATTTTTGTTATCTTGACACCATTGTATCAAAGTAATGGGACGCAAAAGCAATTTGATTTTCCTAATGGCAAAAAAATTAAGCACTGAGAAATTTGTTGAAGCAAGTTCCCGCCCCAAAAATGTTTACAAATTCTTAACTGTGTTCACAGTATCGTGTTCGGTGGTCTTAGCAGTTGCAACTAATGGACCAGTAATGGATTCGAACCAGCATCTCTTACTTGCAAAAGCGTTAAATCAACTGGCATTGATTTCTTGAACTTAATTGAATTTCTTTCTTTTAACCCATTCTCATACTCTTTCTTGCACACAAAAGCTTCTTTTCTCTAGCCATATTATACAATGAACAAGTAAAGCTTCTTGTTGTTCCGACTCCCACTTCAGTGGGGAGGGAGGAACTATATACTCAACTGGGTTTTTTTTGTTCAGTCAATTTTGGCCGACCGATATATTCATTGTAGAGAGTTGAGACTGGTATCATTAAAAAGCCCGTCCAGCGTAGAAAACGGAATTAAAAAGATTTTTTCGATCTTTGTGTTTTACACGGAGCTATCGAGGTTGAAAGTTTTGTGAACATTCGACTGTTTTTGTTCACATTTTCAGTAATTTTTGCTAAAATTTGGCAAAATTTCGCTAATATAATTCAAACTAAGTTGAAATTTTTAACGGCAGAGTGTTGTTGTTACCGTCAGAGATAGAAGAGCGTTGCTAAATTGTTTCATTGAGTTGTTTTTTGCTAAAATTTTGGATAAAACTTTCAAAATTCAAACTTTTTAATCAAAAATGGCACAAAAAATGCTTTATTGGTCCACTTGTTTAAAGTTTGCCAGACTTAGTGACCTAAAAGCCGTAACACAGACTCCCTAATCTAAAAAAGAGCGCTAGTTGCAATTAGATGCCGTATGAAAGTTTTCTGGAATTAATACTTTGCCGTTTTTTGCAGATTTAAATCGATAATTATACAAAATGCATTTTTTTTCAATATTTGAAGAATTCCACTCAACAATTGGTCTAATTCGCAAATACTTGGAAAACTTGGTCGGTTTGTTGGGCACGCAAAAAAATTAGGGAGAGGTTCGATAATATCATGCACTCTTAGAATCAGAGACTTTTTGGTTTTTATTTTAATGCTGAGTTTTTTAAAGTATTTTGCTTTTGTTTTTATAATGTTAATTACTGACAATATTTTTTATTCGCGGCTCCGTTAATGACAACTCCAATTTATGTAAATTTCGGGTCAAATGTAGATACAGTTTTTTTTCAGAGAACCAAAGGGTTTATATGGCTTTGATGAAGTGTTTTTGTAAAATTTAACTGAATTCTTGTCATTTGCCATCAATTGTTATGCTTCTGACAGTCTGATTTTCAAGTTTAACCTCTCGAAGATCTAAATTGTTTCCTCAAGAGGTGCAAGTGAACCTTTTCAGTTCATTCGATTGTTACCTAATGTCTCTTATGTTATTGAATGTAATTGTTTTAAGGAAATTTCTGTGATTCTTTGAACTTGTCAAAATTTTATATTATTTCAATCAACATTTTGTTTATTCTCAGTAAGTACAGGTCAACCGTTCCTCCTTATAGAATAAAAACGAGGTTCATGGCCGAATTGTTTTGACAGAAGGTTTTATTGCTTTTGGTACTACGAGTTTTCATAGAAAATTTTCTGATTTTTGTTCATAAGTGCCCATTTTGGCTGGTGTTTTTGTTTCTTTTGTAAAATACATAATAATTAACAATCTGACGGAAAAAAGATTTACAGAATTTGAAACTGAACATAATTTTTATTTTCATAACATATGGTTTGAAGAGCTGCGACACCGTTCTCTTACAGAAATTGGTAGTGTTTTTTATTTTTGCCCTTTATTTGTTGTTAATTTTTTGTTGTCATATATCAAATATTGTGTAATTAAAGGTCTCAGCGGCCAACTATAGATAAACAAGTGAACTACAATGAGTGATCTCGGTAAATAACTAATGGTTGTTTTGACTTTCGAAATAAATTTCTAAAAAAATGAGTAATAGTATTTTTCAATTTATCCCTTTTTGTTCTGGTTTGCGTTCTTTTTTTCGTTTTTTACATTGTTGTATCATTTTTATAAATTAGCCTCATTATTTAGAGCTCTTTTTAATGTTTTGTTGAATCAATCTATCATTTTTCTGTTATTTGAACTTTTTAAATGATGCCTTCAGGGCTCAGACAATTTGTTTCAGAAGAATTTTGTGAAATTTAGATGTTTTATTCTCGCGGTTGATATCTTATAAATTTAATGGCTTCAAAATGGTGGTTTCGTAAAGTTATTTTTGATACATATTTGTTCAGCTTGTATTTAATTGTTATTTTTTGTTTTATAATTTAGTCTCATTAATAACAGTCGCAATTGGTTTTCCGAGTAGTTGCAAGACAGACTGTCTACTATTTTAGTCGAAAGCTTTTGATGGCTATGAATTTTGAAAATATTTGATTTTAATAAAAAAAGAGATAGATTTTTGAGATCTGCAATTTTATTTCTATTATATTGTAGCCAAGCATCTCTTTATACAATTCACATCATTTATATTTTGAAATACAATTTGCTCTTCATAACGGTTTTCTTTTCCTCAAATGGTCTTTCTTCTTGGAACAAACAATTTTCGTGATTTTTGCAAATTTACCCCTTTTTTGTAGGTTTTTCTTTTCTTTTCACAGTATCACAAAAATGGGCGTCAGTTGACTTACAAATGTTGTCACCTGCAAAGACAACAACCGGAGATTTTTTTGTTTTTAGTGATCAGCTTAATATTCAATTGATTGAGGGGACATCGTTTTCGTGCAAAATTTTTTGTGCAAATTTTTCGTTTTTGCCTGTATTTGTCGTTCTCTTTGTGGCCGTAGGACATAACCTGGATAACGAAAGGCCTCAGTTGCTCTCTATTGAGGTATAAAATACGTTCTCCAAGATTTCATTTGATGCCTAATGTTTCTAATCAGTTCGAATTTAATCCTTTTTTTAAAAAAAGCAAAGTTTTAATAAAGTTATGCCCTTTTTGCTCATTTCTAGTCGAATTTTTGCCAAGTCGCAATGAGGAAAAGTCCCATAGTTTGTTCCAAAAAGTACCGGTTAATCTTTTTAGTATAAATTTTATCTGATGCCATTTTGATTTGCTTATTAGTGGTTTTCAAAAAATGGACAATAAGTTTTGGTCTTAATTAATATTTGTAACTATTTGATTTTTATTGCCATCTTTTTTGGTAGTCATATTATGGTAGCCACGGGTCTCATAGGCCCTCTAGAGTAGATTGTTTTATTCTTTTAGTAGTTTGTTGAATTTATCTTTTCCACATTTGGTAGAGAAATAAGTGAAAAATGTAGATGAGCGGGGTCGGAACTTAATGTGCGAACACACATTACCGAGCCTCTTTGTTAATTTTTATAATATCAACAACCTAATTTAGGTAGTTTGCTCTCAACCTTCTGTTATGTCTGCTCAATTTTAAAGAACCCGGCTTTTTCTATTCATTTGCTTCCCTCTAATCGTCTTTTTTTTCTCAAATTTTTTCGCATGAAGATTTTGCAATAGTTCGCCTCTAATTTGCTTAATTTTTCCATTGATTATAGCTGGATAACTTATTTTTGCATATGAAGTAGTAAAGTCGTCTACTTCTATGACTTTGTTTGTTTCATTTATAACAATCAGCGTCTCTGAATTTTAAATAAGGGAATTTTGCTTCATATGGTGCTGTCGAAGTTTTTTTTTTCAAACCAATTTACATTACAGCTCAAGAATTGCATTCTATATATTGTCTCAAGTACAATGCTTTAATATTCCACTCAGTTATTCGTTAGTTTAGGTCACGAATTTGATAAATGAGATGTTTTAGCAGTAAAAAAACGTTTAAAAATCCGGTTGCCTCTTGTTGAGTTCATCTTCACATTATAATGTTTTAATTTTGATGTTTACAATATTGTTTCGATGTGTAAAATTTTCATTAATTGTATTTATCAGTTGCATCCATTTTGCTTATGTTTCAGCTGAACTGGATGAGGGTAAGGTTACGCTTGGCAAAATGGTTCCTGGGAAATACCCGCATTATTTCTCTCCAATGAAAACAACTATCAGAAAGTGGTCTCGGTCTTTTCACCCCTCATACTTTTACGCTGCTATTGTTTCTTACGGATATTAAATCTGTAGTTTTGGAGCGAGAAGTTGACGGGGGTGAAATAAATTAAGTGTTGAAAGATATTAAAACACAAGAGAGGGGGGGGGGGGGGGGGTGCCAACTGAAGTTAGCTGCAAAGAGGAAGACCCGAGTTAACCTCGTAACTAAAAAAGTTATGAAAATATCTCTTCTTATATGCCGTATATGAAAAGTTGTATATCTACCAAATTGATGCCAACTTTTTTCATCTATAATATTAGGGATCCATCGGAGGAAAGAATTTACATGTAGAATAACAACTTGTGGTCTACCCGGGGTGCCTTTTAGATTGACTACTAACCCTAACAAGGCGGCTCGGTAATGTGCGATCGCACATAAGGTTCCGACCCCACTCATCCACAATTTTGTCATAATTGTCTACCAAATGAGGAACGGACAGAAAAACACAAAAAAAAATTCAAGTAATTTTCAAAAAAAAACTGGTGTATGAACGAAAAGATAGCCTCCAAAACAAATAATTCGGTGGTGTAAAAAATGATGCATTAGATTGATGAGATATGCTGATATTAAGAAAGCGAGCGAAGACGAACGGCAAAATCAAACAACAACAACAAACATTAATTACATCAAAAGATTTATGTCCGTTTTAAAAAACAAAACTTAAGAACAACGTTAAAATAGCGTCAGATAAAACTGAAAATAAACAAAATAACATGTAATTTACCAGAACAAAATGGTTATTCACTAGTTCATAGTAACGCTTGGTAACAATTAGACAAAAAAAGATCAGAAACTTTAAAGTTAGAAAATTCGCTGAATTTGAAAAAAAAACAATTATCTTCAAAGTAATGAAAACCATTAGGAATCAACTAAAATATCCCATAGGTTTACAATTGCCAATGCTTCTATAGAAGGGCATTAAGAACTCTTGATATTCAATTTTTTTTGCAGTTACAAAAAGATCAACAAATAGACAACAAACTAAAAATCAATTAAAACTTGCCAGAAAATGCTTTGGAAGCCGTAACGCCATACCTTGGCCCCCAAAATATGTTCGATTGCACCTTTGTCAAATACTGATAATGTATTATGTGGCCGCTCAATAATGAAAATAAGCAACAGCTAGACAAAAAAGAAAAATGCAAAATTATACAATACTTGTTTTTTTTTCGAAAAAAAAGTATTTCCAAAGACATGAAAGCCATTAATTACAAAATCAAAAAAATGATTAGAGTCGTTTATTCTTCCATAGGAAGCCTTCGGGACCTGCAATTATCCAGAACATGTCTTACGTCTAAAAAAAGAGCGTCAAATATGACAAAAATCAAAAATTAATTTACATTTTTTTGTGAAAAACCCATGTTGAAGCCAGTAAATTCATAACGAATTCTTTAAAAACATTAGATTTTGTGACACCAATCCCTTTTGCCACCTTCCCTTGAGAAAAATAATGTCAACCTGATCTTTTATTTAACTAGACCAGGTAACAAACAGACAATAAAAGGAACAAAATTTCGAAGTTGAAATTTTCTTTTCATTTTGGAAAACCATTGATTTCAAAGTCATGAAAGCCATTATCTATCTGCTAATATCAGAACATCGGCTCAACTACTCTTCCATGAAAAGCCAATCAAACCCGGTCACTGTACAGGAAATTAAATGCGACTAAAGAGACAAATTAAAAACGACAGTTAAAGACAAAATTAAAAAATTCAATTTAATTCTTCGAGAAAGTATTGTCGAAGCGGTAAAGAACCACAATCTATATCTTTAAGGATTTAAATATTATCAATTGTGCGTTTTTTTGAACGCGAAAAAATTGATATATGAACTTACAATAACGTGATAATTTGACAAAAATAGAAAACATGAAAAATGTGCAAATACCTAAAAATTAAAAAAAATTATGAAATCTAGTATCATCAAAGTCAGAACACCATAACTTAAGGTGTAGAACCGCAATAAAGACTAAATTTGAATTCAGCAGAAAAAAGGAGCACTCTTTGATTGCTGACCCTAAGCTACAAGTTGACCAAAGTAAGAGAAAAATGGAGGCAAAGTTCAATGAGCCATTTTTTATTTAAAAAATCAAATATTTTAAAAGTCAAAACGACCATAAGCTTTCAAGCAATCAAATTGATAAATTAATTTCGAGCTAATTAGGAAGCCAATAGGATCTATCACTAGTGAGCTTTGATTTGAAATGTTCTGTTATTTAATTAATGTACGAATGATCAAATTTTTCTAATAAAAAACCGACTGATGACAATCCGATTTTTTTTTGGATTTTAACGGTCCAAGATTGATACATAACTGGTCCTGTTAATGTTCTGGTCCTGATTGTCCATTAGGAACCTTTAATTTTCGGGAATGTTGTTGATATAGATATTTTGTTTGTTAAAAAATCAAAAGTAAGTGCTGCGTTTTTGATAATCAACGAATAAAGTTAGCAAAAAACGGCAACGTTTTATTTACAGAGCACTCTCAACGGAAGTTGAAGTGGAATTAGCCCCCTTTTCAGTCTACAAAATTTGTGTTAGTGGTGTTTGGGTGTGCACTTCCTGCAAATTTAATCAGAGGGGACAAAAGAAACTTATTTTGTGCTGTTTTTGATGAAAAAGTCTGAATTTTGTAAAATTTTTAGCAGGAATTTGTGACAAAAAAATTCAAGGAAAAAGTGCGACAATGTATTTTGTCTTTAAACGTAAAATAAACAACATTTTCATGAAAAATTTTATTAAATTTTATCAAAATTGGCAAAATTTTAGTCAAAAATTCCGGAAAAAAGGTGAATGAAATCAACGGAATTCACTCTATTTTCTCGAAAGTTTAAACCTCGATATCTCCCTGTCAAAAACGAAAATTAAAAAAATCTTTTCAATT
>NW_027452447.1:0-9281 GCF_964194025.1 Convolutriloba macropyga | reverse complement strand
CTTGCACCACCTGTTGGCAACGCGTGGGCAATCTCACATACCAGCATGAACCCATATGGAGGGCTTCAGGCGGTTCGTGGGCAACATGCCCCGCTCGCGAGCGATCCCTGCTTTGCATCAACGTCTACAAGTACGGCACCAACGTCCCAGCCAGACGTGTCTGTTTTCCAGCACTGGGAAGCTCAGCCGCTCACAGCACAGTACACCGCTGTCGTCCATGAGGAAGCCGATAGACAACCTTTCCTTCCTTCACCAAGACTGGCTGCCGCTGTCCTGCCTCTGCAACAGCCCCAACAACCCCAGCACGCCAGCTACCCATTGCAGCAACCTACTGGTTCCCAGGTGTCGGCCGCGGCTGCCTATGCCCGGCATCTGACTGGCCTGGTGCGGCCCCGCGAAGGCGGTTCCCAACATCCGCACTTGAGTCACCATGAGCAGCAGTACCACCGTTACCATCTTGAGGGCGAGGCAGGAGTGAGGAGAGATGGCCAGCCCTTCCCTGCTCACTCCGTTGCCTCGCAGCAGCCTTCGCAGGGCTCACTGCCGGTGTCTGCCTGGTTGCCCATTGAGCGTGAGGAACCAGCACTGGGTGCGGTCCCCACCCTGCGTGATGTGCAATACCCCAGCCCAACAACTAATGGCATGTTGGCGCCATCACACAGCGCTGCCCATGTTCAAGTGAAGCAGCATGCGCTGCTCCCAACAGGGTCCTACGTCCCTCTGGATGTCAGTGGCTATTCGTCCCGGCAAGGGCAGCCGACAGCCCCGGAAAACGCTGGCATAACCAGCCAGCAGTTCCGGCAGCAACAGCAGCAGCGCCACCTGCTGCTGCGGATTCCACCAAGGCATGCGACTGGCGAGGAGACAACCAGCCCGGTTGGAGCGGTTGCAAACGCTGATTTGGGTGTGGGTGAGAGCATAGCTGCCGTCAATGGATCGAAACGCAACCACGAGTCCTTTAGGGAAATGCTAGCGAGGCTGAACTCTGCTGGATGAGCACAGCACATGCCCCATCTGGCCGCGAGCTACTGCTTGAACAACATCCCGTTCACAGGGAAGTGTAGCGCCCGCGTCTTCAGCACGCTGGGCCTGACTCAGCAATTGGCTGTCCAGACTAATGCTGGGATCAATCCCCCCCCCCCCCCCCCCCCTCTGCCGCGCGCGCTGGATCTCGCTGCCCAGCCTGTGCTCTCATGTAATGTCTTTGTGGTCCAACCTTTCGTGGTATCGTTCTCCCTGTGAGTGAGCTAGAGTTCTTGCAAACGGGCGAGTGACCTGAACGCCACTGAGCTGTGAGAAATAGCGGTTGCTTTCTCTGCTAGAGAGAGGCGACAGCGCTCCGAACTCTTTGTGTGTGCCCTGCGGCATGAGCTTCATTGAATGCGAGAACTTCATTGACATATGCACATTCACATACCGCACTGTACTTTTCTAGGCAGCCCCCCCCCCCCCCCCCCCCCACCCCCCTTGGCGGACTGTTGCAGCAGCCGGCTCAGAGCATGAGGATGATGGACAGCACCATGTGCTCGTAAGGCCGCCCGTGCATGACCGTTTACATAACGTTGGTAGCTCCACGACAGGTTAATGCAACCTAGGATCCTCACCTTTCCAACACAGATCACCCGGGGGAATGGAGCTATAATGAGGGCAGGTAAGACCAACAGCCTGCACTAGGTCCACAACGGGCAGCGCCTACGGTAGCTACGCTCGACGTTTATCATGGCACCTCGAATTAGGCACGTCTAGGTGTTGCCAGAGCAACAAGGTCGACATTACACACCGATGGCGTGGGAGCGATCATGCAGATTGTTCATCCTCGGGGACGCACCCAAGGGCTGCCACATTTATTACGTATCCCCTGCCGGTCGCAACAGGTCATGCTGTCTTGCCATGCACTGCAGCTTGGCACTCCCCTGCAAGCGGGGGGTGGGCCTCCGGTGGTGCCCTGCTTGCCGTGAAGTTCAAGATCTGTGGATCCATGACTGTCGATCTGATGTCGGCATACCCCAACTGTTCCAGGTCCTCCTGATCCAGTGTGCCGTACGTCAAGTTACCCAGCAGGTTCAGGCTGTAATCGAAGTCTGTGAGACTGTACTCCACATGGTATGAGTATGGTGGGTCCTCATAGATGGTCAGTGTCTGGCCCGGGCTCCTTGCAGACCTCGCGCAGGCAATCCGGGGCGGGTTGGAATCTAACCACTGCATGTATCGGCAGGTTTGCTCCACACGGTAAGAGGAGTAGTTGCCAAGCTCATTTGTGTCGTCCATCCACAGGTTCCAGACTCTCACAGTGCCATCAGTGGCAGATGATGCAAGGCGTGCGGCGCTCCCGCGACCGGGCTCCCACCACACGGACTGGATCTCACCGCGATGGCCGTAGAGATTGTACAACGGAGGCACACGGTCATCCCCCAAGTAGTTGTGAACCTGCAGCCCCGAATCCTCAGTGGCGCTGGCTAGCAGGCCGGATGGGGACCACTGCATTGAGCGAAGTTGTCCAGAGTGGTCAGTGATCCGAGCAGACAGCTGTGCTTGGCCTTGGCAGACCCTCCAAATGAAGACTAGCTTGTCAGTACTCCCTGTGGCCAAAACGTGGCATCCGTCCATGGGCTGTTGCCGCCATGCAACTGGAAAAGAAACAGAAGAAACGTGTGTGAGTTCTGCTTGCAGCCCATACATCGGTCTGTGTCAACATGCAGAGAAATGCAGGAAGCTGTGCGCCGGTACGCAACATGTCGTGAACAGCACGGGGCCAGGAGGGGGGGGGGAAGGCCAGACACAGGACTTGCACAGGCCAGACACAGGACACAGGACTTGCACCACGACGTGATGTGGTGGGGAGGGCCGGGGAGGGGCTTGCGCGTGGCAAGCATGAAGTGGGTGGGTGGTCACCAGCTGCAACCCTGCTGTCATGCTGTGGAGAAAGTCTGAGGAGGTCAGAGGACTTCGCTGAAATGTCCCACACAGCCACTGCCCCTGAGCTGGTGCCTGCTGCCAGGTACTGTTCATCCATCGACCAGGCAAGATCCACCATCTTGTCGCTGAACTCACGGCTCCTATGGCGCTCCACCCAGTCACCAGAGGCCGACTTTGTCCAGACATGGATCCCGCGGTTGTCATCTCCGGCAGACAGATGATTGCCGGAGGGTGAGAAGCGCACAACTCGGCAAGCCGGGCGTTTGTCCTTGCCCCAAGGAAAGTAAGTGTACTGCAGTGGCGGGTGCAGTTTCCACTGTGATGCCTGGGTTCTCTCCCAAACACAGACATGCCCACGGTATGAGCCGGCTGCAAAGCTGTTGCCGTCCAAAGAGAATGATGCCCCTCGGACGATGAAGTTCTCATTGTACTGGTCCCTGACTGCCTGAATACAGTCCATGTGGACGGACTCGGGGCCGTGGGAGCCAAAGCTCTGTGTCAGCTGAATGCCACGGACGACGTTTGAAGCTCCAGTCGCCACCACTAGCATGCCTGAGTTGACTGGATTGAACGCGAGCCCTAGCGCTCTTCTGTGGGGAAGGGACATCTCCTTGAACAGGTAGGGTGTCTCTTCTGCAGTCCCGTAGTGGTGGAATCTGTAGATTCGAACTAGAGGCCAGGGGAGGGTGTGAGGTCAGAGAATCTGAATCTGTGGTCTGTGCATGGGGTGATGGTAATGGGGGAGATGACGGCGGCACTGGTGTTCATGAGGCAGTGGGTTGGGGAAGGCAAGGATGTTGAGAGGCTGAGGTCGATGAATGATGAATGGCACCCGTGCAGTGATCATCTGCCTCACTATTGCCAGCGATGGTACCGCACGTCTGTGGGTGGTGTTGGAATACTCTGGGTTGGCGGGCTGGCTCTCTTGTGGAGGGAATTGGGTCTATCCCCAAGTACGGAAGGCATGAAAAAAAGGGAGACAGGGAACTTACGTGTGGTGTCTTCTGAAGAGGTGGCAAGGTCGCCCGAGCTTGACCATGACAGTCCCACAATGCTGTGCCCATGGGGTGGGAGCGTATGCAATATCTTCATGGGCACCAGCTCACCACCGTCCCAGGAGTTGGGCACTTCCGGGACCTCGTATATCATCACCAATTGGTCGTCACCGCCGCTGGCCAGCCTCAGGCTATCCGGTGAGAAAGCAAGAACATTGATGTCGTCGTCATGGGTCGCGTTATCGGAGAACAAGACAGGAGTTGAGCGCCCATCCTGCACACCGTTGGTGTGCCAAAGGGTGACATTATCGAACCCGGCGGCTATGAATTTGCCGTCAGGGGACCACGCACTCGCCCGGATGCGATCAACGGGAACCTCCGCTTGATCAAGACGTAGAGCCGCCGGCACCTCGCTGTCTTGGACACCCTTCATGATATACCAGAGCGTGGGATTTCCGGACTCATCCCCTGTCATGAGAAGGCTTGAGTCTGGCGACCAGGCCAGGGTCCTCACACCACCAGAGTCAGGCAAGCGGAGATCAAAAGCTTGTACCCAGCAGTTGTCTGTTCCATTCCGCCGCCACACTCGGACTATCGACACAGCCCCGGGGAACCGGCTGGACTCCACACATCCAGCGGCGATGAACTCTCCCGAGGGGCTCCATGCGAAGGAGTAAATCGACGATGAACAGCTCAACGCAACGCTGGGTCTAAACTCTGGGACCACAGGGATGCCTTCAAAGTGACGCTGCGGGACTGGTGTGATCCTGACAGTCCCGTCCAGGCTCCCAGACGCAAGCAAGTGACCATCTGGAGAGAATGCGACCGACCAGACATCGTCGGAGTGGCCAGAGATATCAAAGAACCAGCCTGGGAGCTCCAACAGGTGCTTCAGTGACAACTGCAATGCTGGGAAGATCAGGTTCCTCTCCCCCATGTAGCTGGCAATGTTGGCTGCGCGAACGACTGCCCGCAGGCGACTGGTGAGGACAGGTGCAGTGTCAGAGGAGAGAAGCAAGGCAGCGCCAACCCTCTCCTGCCGGACCGCAATCTCGGTTTGAAGCTGGGCGACTTTTGTCTGTCTCTCAGCGACCTGGGTACGCATGATAGCCATGGCCGCGGCAATGATGGAGGCGATCATGAGCAGAACGATTACCGTCAATGCAGCTGCTTTGCTGACCCTCCGTATCTTCTCTCTCTTGCTGTACAGTCGGTGTGAGGCGTCCACATATTCCCCCTGGGACTCCGTGGGTGGAGGGAAAGACTTCATCGCATTTGCTGATGCCAGCCATGTCGTCCACTTCAGCACGTCCAGCTGCCTCTCCAGGAGCAGCCCAGGAGGCTCTCCGGCCGCTTTCCATGCATCCGCCCTCTGTTTCAAGCCCGCATGCTCCTTGGTGTACGTCAGATCTTTCTCGACAAACTCCACCAACCTGGCGGCCACACCCTCCTCCCCCAGGTTCACGCAATCGAGGTCCCGGCAAGGACAGAAGTTGACGGAGGAGATCACTGCAAAGAGCTCTTGCACATCTGAGCTCTCGAAGGGCTTGGCCGTCGGCCCGAATGGCTGCGTTTCATATTTCTGCAGCGGGAGAGCACCAGGATTGCAACGCGGCATGCTCCACACCTCCTCATGGCTCCCCACAACTGTTAGCAGATTCCATGCCTCCTGGTCCAGCACACAGATCACCAGCGGCTTCCTGCAGTGCACAGCATAAGCCAGCTCCTCCAGACAGTTGAAGCTGCACAGGTACTCCTTGTCGATCATTGCCACCACCTTACTGCACTTCTCAATGGCAGTGCCGATTTCGTTACGCCAAGCAACAGGGCCTTTGGAATCCAGATCGAGGAAGTCTGCCCACGCAGGAACACCTGGCAGGCGGACACGCAACGTACGTCATGCCGATACACAGGCCAGCAAGGATGGTCCGGATGTTATTTACGGGATCGCGATCTAGCTGCGATTCCACAAACGTACTAAGGAATGTACACGAACTGTGGCTTGCGTGCAAGCCTGAATACAAGTACAAAGGAGTCTGCGCCGCACGGCCCCGGCATCAGCAGTCATGCCGCACAGTGAGCCAGCCGGACGGTTGTACGTCATCCACACCTGCGTCAGACAAAGCCGAGAAGAGCATCCGCTTCCGCTGTTGCGTTGCTGGGTCGTGCCTGCCAAGCAAATAGCATATTTCACAATCTGATCAGATCCCTGCGTAATATGTATATAGAGGACCGTATGTCGGTGTGGCAGTGCAGTGCACGATCACCTGAAAACCCGACAATTCGCTCTGTACAGTTGAGAGTTGTATGAAGGATGCCGATGTGATCACCATGATGGTAGCTGCGGCAGCCAGTGTAGGTGTATGAAGACGGGTACACTCGAGGATAAGTGTGCGGGGTGTGGGCCGGGGGACTAGTACCAGCAGTGGCTGAAGAACATTTCAACGTTCCCCGAGGTCTGGTCCATGTCGTTAACGACATTGGAGCTGTAGTTTTCCTGTCTCTTTGAGCGCTCCGTATCTCGGAAGACTTCATCGTCCTTCTCCCAGTGCTGGGACCCCGACGACTGCTGACTCAACCATATCGCGCACTCCTGCACGGGAAGTGAGACAACAGCCGCCTCTGGGCTACAAGCATCGCACCTGGCGGATAGATCAGGACCCGCCTGACCGAGCGGCTGCGCGTGCGGGTTGGTCTGTTCCAGAGGTGTCTGACGCTTTGCTTGTTTCACACTTTCTGATTGGATCATGGGCTCGAAAATACAATCCGGAGGCGTCCGTCGGGGGGTCAGGCTTTTTCTTGATCACAACCCTCAACAGTTGACAGCAGTCAGCATGGCGGTGACTGGGTGGTACGATCACCGCCGCACCCTGTGCCGGACCTTGCTGTGTACCGAACGGCCGGACAGCCAGCCCACTAGTATCTGCCCCCACCGTCTATAGATGTGAAGATCCCTCCCTCACAGGTGCCCTGCAGGATACGTAGGCAGGTAGCGGAGAGCGTGGAGGCTGGAGGAGCACTAGATCGACAATCGCGATAATTTGCAATATCGTACACAGGTTCACGAAATATTCAAGCGCCAGTTGACGAACGCCGGCAGGCTCGTGCGGTGTGCCGTGCGCACTAGCTGCAATCTGCAGTCTGCACGGTTGACGGTGCCCACTGCCCAGTGATCTGTGATTCTTACCATTGGTTTTGTACGTAAAATTTTAAAACTAATTTTAAAACTTTGAAAAGAGTGATGGGGATCGTTACAGGGGGGCAGGAGCCGGGGGCAGGGAGACGGAGTCACGGAGAGCTACGACCGTAGGGTACCAGATCAGTACATGGGTCACACTAGCTTTGAAAAGAGTAAGGCAGGGCCGCAGGCCGGGGGTTTTTCGAATTTCGACCCACCGGCCACCAGCCACCTTTTCCCGGGGGGGGGGGCGGGGTGAAAGAAAAATCGCGCTACAAGTAGGTAGGTACTAGGTACCACAGGCCCGTACGAGGGGTTTTCGACCTACCTTCTCCCGGCCGGGGGTGAAAAACAAACACAGGCCTGCAGTACCCGGTACCCTAGGTAGGCATACAGCACCCGCCCGGCCGACCCTGATCTAGATGGTTAGGGTAGGTAGGTAGGGAGGTAGGTACCTACCGTATATTTCTACAAAAAATTAAAATCATCTACTAGCTAGCTAGTGCAGCTGGGCTGAATTCGGGTACATGTACCACAGGGGTGGTACGTGAACCACAAAAACACTGGACCTGAACCTGCCCAGCACATGTATAGTACTCGACCCAACGACCAAGTGACCCTTTTGAGGGCATCCGTAGGTCTCCTAGGGTGCCCTCAGTTGGGTTATGGAGGGGTGGGTTCGCCCGTGCACAAACGATCACCGGTATAGACAATTGCAGCGAGCATGGCGAGCATGGCATATGGCACTGCCCGCCACTGTATCGGCTTCTAGAGCCCTATTCGATCGAAACTAGGCTGCATATCGGTACCGATGCATGCAATAGACATATTGTAGGGAGGTGAGTACTTGTGCAGGTCGGTGCCATCACTTGCACCTGGTGTTAGGAACTGGGGGCATGGCAGGCTCCCGGCCAGTTCGGAACACGAGGTGCATTCGATGGCGGCACCTAATCGCTGTACGTCGGAAAGCCCTTCCCTGCACCACGCTACCCCTGAACCTGCGGAGGATTTATCTATAGGTATATATTGATGCATTCTGCAATCTGCTCGGGGGGCGGCCTACGACGGCTGCCGATACTGCCGCAACGAGAGCCGATGCTCCCCTCCCTCCCGCCGGGCAGGAAGGTCCCCTGTACTTTATCTCGCGTACGTTGCCCCGGCAAGCATCCCGTGAACACTGCCGGTTCGCGGACCCCATGGGCCTGCGGAGCATTAAACTAGCCGCCCTCTAGGCCCCCAACCACAGCCTCCCCCGTTCCGCAGCGAACCCATGGTATCAAGGGAACTCCAGTATTTCAGGGCGGGTCGGGGGGGGGGGGGGGGGGCTGGCGATCCCTTGTATGATCGGCAACTCGACCGACTCAGTCGCGAGCACTGCCGATGATCGCGTGGCGTCCTATTTTAGTTGACACTTTTCTATAATCTATTCAAACCTTGCAATTTGCCCGGTCCCCCTGATCTAGTTCCGTTCCATGCAAAATACAAGCACTGACTAGTACCTTTCGCAGTACCACAAAACCGCGTGGTACATGTGCTGGCACACGAATTCAACCCATGCACTAGAGAGTTCTGCTCGTATTATAGTGGTAGGTCAATTATTTAATTCACTTCTGTCTGTACTGTATTACTTGTAGTGTCTGTACTACCCAGAGGCTAGTGTCGTGCCTACCTCTAGGCTGGCCAGGGTAGGCTCGTGCCGTGTGCGGTGCGCGGCGCCCACTGCCCAGTTACCGCTTCGGGGTTGTTGGGGTGTTTATTTGTGTGTGTGTGTGTGTGTGTGTGTGTGTGTCTGTCCGTCCGTCCGTCTGTGCGCATGCACCTGTCAGTTCGTACACGTGGTCGTACTCACGAGATAATTTCGTAACGCAAGCGTGTAGGTTATATTGTATTCCGCTGATTCCGTGGATCTGAATCAGGTATTGATCCGGCAGTAGAATCCGTACGAACATATCCATTTCGCACATGTGTCGTCCGCAATTTATGAATTACAGAATTAGTACTCGTACCGTAGGTACTGTACGAGTTAATTAAAGCTAGGGCCGGGTGCCAGCCTATAATAGTGCCTACTGCCTACCTTAGTTAGTTAGGGTGTGCATGGGCGGGTATTCCGTATTTCCCGGGATCCAGTACTGTACTCGTATTTCGTATTATTCGGATGGCAACAGCCCGGCTTCGGACCGGGTCCCTAAACC
>NW_027452446.1:0-15758 GCF_964194025.1 Convolutriloba macropyga | reverse complement strand
TCGACCCACTTTTCCAGGGGGTGGAGAAAAATAAATCTTGCACTCGATTCAATCCCGCGCAGCAGTAGCCAGTAGGGGGTAGGGTGCGGTCTGCGCGCGAAAACTGCATGGCGGCTTCAATCTTGCGCTCCTACAGGCTACAGCGTACCGACTACCGGCGAACAGTACTGAGGGCAGGTCAGCGGAGCCGTATGGCGCGTCAGTTCCCGAACGAAAGCTTCGGCCAAGGGGATAGGCGATAGGACAGTGGTGCGCCCGGCCGTTAGCAAACAGCCTGGACGAAGCCATATATAAATCTTGCGCTTCAGGCCAGCCCAGCCACTGCAAGTTGTGAGAGCGGCAGCTGCACCTGTTGGCGTGAACTGGATTGCTACAGAGGACGATGTGTAAGCCCTGCCTCTCGAATTGACGCAGCTAGACGGGTCCAACCCGCTCAGATTTCTTAGCCAAGAGAGTGTGCAGATGCACTGCATTGACGCTATCCCCACAGCAGTCACAACAGCAGTCACAACAGCAGCGCCACTCTCTCTCTCTCTCTCTCTCTCTCTCTCTCTTTCTCTCTTTCTCGCTGTCTCGGTCTTTCTCCCCCCCCCCCCATCTCTCTCCCTCCCTCTCACCATCTCTCTCTCTCTCTCTCTCTCTCTCTCTCTCTCTCTCTCCCCCCCCCCCCCCCCCTCCCTCCCTCTCTCTCTCTCTCTCTCTCTCTCTCTTTGTTCGTGTGGCTGTGTCGGGCACGCTGCATCTCCCACTTCCACCTATCTACACATTCGTCGCTCCATCTATCTATCTACCTATTGTCAGTCCATCTCTCTCTGTCCATCTCTGTACCTGCTTGAGAATTCCTCCATGCAACAAGGGGGGTCACGCTCCACCCGCGTTTCCATTGCTGCACAGGCAACCTTTGCTTTGTTGGACCTGCCCGGATCTGTTGGAGCTGTCAAGCTGTCAGAAAGTCTCTTAAAGGTGGGTTTGAGGCACACTGATGCGGACGTACAGAGTTCAGGTTTCCCAGCTTCAAAGTCCTCCCTGCCGAACACTGTCCCTTCCAACGCCTGCCCTTCCATCACCATTGCTGATGCCCTGCCCGGTGGAGTAACGCTAGCAGGCTATCACGACTGATTGTCTGGATGACCTTGGTCTACATCCCCCTCCCCAATGCAGGTCTCTGCCCGTACTGCTACGCAGAACCCTGCAAGGTACCGAGCTAGTTCAGAAACAGCGGAATCCACAGACCTGTTGCAACCCCCCCCCCCCCCCCCCCCACCTCCTTGCCCTCTCACCCTGACCATTTTACCATCACTAATGTGATGTTTGCAGACCCCTTGTTGTTGCTGGTGGCATCTCTGCTCGGCCCTTTGTCCTGACTGCGGGATTAGCTTGCTTTTCACTCCCACGCCTCTCTGGTAATTGCCAGGTACCGATAGATTTACCACTGAACAGTACGCCGACGGGGAGCGGAACAGGACTTGAGGGTGATAAACAGAAGTCTGCTAGCATAGGTGGAGCAGGAGCCACACATCCACCAATTCAAAGCAGCCAGCCTAGCGCACAGCAGTAGATATTTCCAGATGTAAGCCAGAGGCTCAATTCCCCCCCCCCCCCCCCCCCCCCGTTCTCTCCTCCCCACCCCGTCCCCCTGCGCACCCCAGCCAAGAGTCACCCAGGCCTACCAGTGACATACTTGGCAGACTATGATGGAGGCGGATACTCAAATACATACACGGCATGACTTCATGAACGCGGCTTTGTGCCCTTTGTCAGCATGGACATATATTTCTTTCCAATACCAAACCGCTGAAATCCTCATTCACGCAGAGTGGTGTACTGCGATTGTCTCATGACAGTTGCAGCGAAAATGGAATTGTGGTGGCCGCATTGGTCTGTCCCTTTCACTCGCCCATATTTTCCTAATCTTGTTGGGAAGCAACACGTATCTGTGCGGCAGCCTCTGACTTCTGTGCGGCAGCCTCTGACTTCCGTGCGTTGAATCTGCTGAATCCATGTTTAGCTGGTGTGCATTGGTAGGAGTCACCTGTGGTCGACTTTCCCCAATTCTGCCGGTCAGCCTATCAAGGGCAGTCCATGCATAAAACCAACCTGGCCAGAGAAGGAAGTACCAGTGGGGACCAGGGTTTTAATAGAGCTGGTGTGATGATATAATGGGGATTGGAGATCGCGCCTCCAAATGGGCCTGTGTGGACGCAGAATGCCAGTGCACACTCTGACACAGTCCCGTGGATGGCCATCGGACAGTGCCCGATACGTCCGAGGGAATACCGATATAACCAATACCCCTCCGGTAGCACCGGCCACAACTGAGGACACTGGTTGATTGTTTATTATTTGTTCGAACAAAGTATCACAATGTACGCAAGTTAGTGGGGCGGCTAGTACTGCTGAAAGATAGGTTGTCGACGTGTAGTCCAAGATCCCGTCGGGGCTGCCTTGGTAAGCTTAGGACAGCGGTGCAATTGTGCAGCAGCCCCGGGATCGGACGGCCCCAGCCGACGTATGCGGCCCGCAACATAATACGAGTCTATGCTCAGATCGGCAGGGCCGAGAAGAAGCGAAATCGTCGTTCAAATGGACGCTAGGGGAGTCGAGGACCGAGGTTGTCAGGAGTCAGGAGGGCCACTATTATCAGTACCACTGCCACAAGTAATATATATGTATGTCGAATAAATCAAGGCCATACACATTCGGCCGGACTGCGGAGGATCAGATGTCAATTCTCCAGTTCCGTACGTGTGGAGTGTGGACTGTCAACTGTGGTCACTGTGTCAAGGATTACTTGAAGGTAGGGTACCCGGTGGCCGGTGGGCGGTGGCCGGTATTTTAAATAATAATTAATAATAGCTGCATCACAGCATCGTGACTCTTCTTGGTATGATATTGATTATCGAGTGTCACCTGGTCAGAGTCCTGAGATATCTATTAAACATAATAAATTCTAGTATTGACAGTATCATCCTGGGAGAAGGGTAATATTGTCTTATTTCTCTCGTATCATATCGATGAATCAGGATTAACTATCTATACTGGTGACTGGTGAGGATTATTTATTAAAAGTTGAATTTCCACATATGTCGATACGAGAGCAGGCAGACCCACCTTCTCCTTTGACACAATAATAGATAGATAGATAGATAGATAGATATGAATCAGGAGCAAAAAAAATAATTAGAATCAACAAGAATTAATAATTAGGAGCGCTTCGTTGCAGTGAGATAAATCAGGGGATCGTTCACCTCCCCTCCCCTGGATAAATAGACACGGGGCCCGGGGCCGGTGTAGCAAGTAACGTTAAGTAAAAGATGCGTAAATACTGCTACCCTGGGGCTTGTACCTTCACCTGCACACCGGCCAATAATATGGTTGGCCTAGTGGGAACCGAAGCGACACAAGCAGATGTGCGCTAGCTGCCACGTGCTAGCGATGCCTAGAGATCGCGGATTTGTGGCGGCGTATGCATACAGGTCGTGCAATGTCATGGATGCAGATGATATGTCCAGTCGATCGGACCAATCGGGGGATCATCGTTGGAGACATCCCGCGCCAACATATGGTGGACACACACATAGAAATGTCACCACAACATCTCTTCGCGCTGCGATTGCCCCAGAAGGCTGTTCAGGCCCGTGAAAACGACACTTGGGACAACTTCGAACTGCATCCCAACCTTGATCTGCAGTTCATTGATTGCTGGTAGGTGCCCCGTGTCATGAAATCCCCTCAAGACACTCACTGACTGGTGCGCACTCGATGTAAAAGACTTTTTCGCGTTGAGAATGCGCACGCGCATGGGATAGATGAACTTACGAGTTGTTCGGCAGGTGTTGAGTAGGGCAGGGCAGCCTCTTCGCCCTTCGCTGAGACAAGATTAACCAAACAGTAGATACGATAGGGAGCCACATCTTTGTTACGATTTTTACGAAGCACAGCGGGCATCCAGATTGTATGGTGTCGGGTAACCTAGCCTCGTGCATAAATAACTACATGTTTCGATGGCTTGTGCTAGGCGAAGAATATGAAGGACGCCCGCGTGTGTTCATGGCTTGTGCCAATCCTTGGCCTCATCCTGCTGTCGTCTTGCGCAATCAACGGGCAAGACAATGGCGACCCTGTGCAGCCCAATGGGCAAACCAATGGAGGAGCGACGAACGGCGCGGCTCCGCCTCCCAGGGGCGCAGGAGGGGCACCTCTCCGTGGGTCCGCACCCCGAGTGCCTCCGCCTGGCCGCGGGAGGGGCCGGGCCTGCGAGTCCATCGCCGAGGCTCTGCAAGGCTACGATTTCCTTTCCACGTTGCGAGTCGCCGCGACTAACGCCGGCATTGCGAAAGCGCTGACAGACAAAAACGCCACCATCACACTTCTGGCCCCTACCAACACGGTGAGTACCGTCGCAATCGACGTGTAGTGCGCCGTGATTACACGAGGGTGACCCTGTTGTTTAGGCCGATTTATCTCAGGCAATACAGTTTCCGCACGGCCTGGAAGCATGTTTTGTGCGCAAGGCTGAAGTCTTCCTGGACCTCTGCATTTGTTATCAGGCGTTCAACGATGCTCTGGATGCGCTGAACGTGACAAAGGAGGATGTCCTGGGCGACCCCCTTCTGCTGCGTCGGATTCTGCAGTTGCACATCATACCGGTGCCGCTCCCAGAAAATGTCCTGACTCGCGACAACCTCCGCGTGCCCACCTTGGACTTCGGTAGCCGGCTTCAAATCGAGACTGAGGATGGGGTAACTACGATCGCCAGCGGAGATACCGTCGCGGAGGTTTTGGACATCCAAGTCAGCGAGCTTTGCAAGGTGATCAATGTTCACTAGGTCGATACAACTCGTTGTACGATCTAGTGGCACCTACTCGACTGCTTGTCGGAGTGATCCTTCCAGCAACGTCCACTCGCCTCTCTCGGTGTCGTTCCTGTCTCTTTCCGCTGCCGGCCGCTCTGTCACCGGAGGCCAGTCCGATATCATGATAAGTGTTGCTGGCTGTGCACATCATGATCTAGATCTGTTAGCTGTCATTTCTGACTCCACGTCCTGTGCATCAACTGGCAGCCTGGTCGAGTGTATGTCATTGATGGTGTTCTTCTACCGGAGGACCTGAACATCAGTTACCTCCGAGCTCAGGAGCCGACACCTCCGACAGCGACACTGCCAACCTTGCCAGGCACAGCAACCTTCCCCTTCTTCCCCTTTGGTGTCGGCGCTGGCACCGGAGCTGGAGGTGGTGCTGGGGCAGGAGGATTCCCTGGCTTCCCTGGCGGGTTTCCGGGTTTCCCAGGTTTTGGTGCAGCCGGAGCCGGCGGACCTGGTGCTGGTGCTGGCACTGGAGGCGGTGCTGGAGCGGGTACCGGCACCGGTCCTGGCGGTGCTGCAGGCGCAGGTGGGTTCGGACCTTTTGCAGGCTTCTTCCCGGGAGCCGGTGGTGGTGGTGCCCCAGGAGCTGCAGGGGGATTTGGCGCATTCTTCCCCCTCGGTGGTGCTGGTGGTGCTGGAACCGGAGGTGGCGCTGGTGCCGGTGCTGGCACTGGCGCTGGTGCCGGCGCTGGAGGGGGTGGTCCCGGTACAGGCTTCTTTGGTGGTTTTGGTGGTTTCCCTGGTGTCCCTGGGGCTGCGGGTGCCGGCGGTGCTGGAGGAGCTGGCGGTCTTCCTGGAGGCTTCCCGGGAGTATTCGGCTTCGGGGCTGGAGGTGCACCTGCTGCAGGGGCTGGCGCTGCAGGCTTCCCAGGTGCTGGTCTGTTTCCTGGTGGTTTTGGCGCTGCGGCTACTCCCGGTATGGGGGCAGGTCTCCCTGGAGTTGGAGTAGCTGGAGCGGGTGCTGGCACTCCCTGAGCCTAGCATTGAGCTTTGAAACATGTACTAGCACATGGCCAGTTGTAATGAATACCCAGCCCGGGTTGACCTCAAGTTTTCAATGTGACACTTGAAACCGTTCTCATACTCACGCGGAAGAACAACTGAATGGCGTGTACAATTTGATCCATAGAGACTGAGTGCAAGTGAATAATTGCCCGTCTGGAATCAACAATTAAACAGTTCAAAACAAAACGACTGATGTTTGAAGCAGGGCCACATCACTCCAGCATGAACACATACCTAGCTCTCTGTTTACACCATGCAAGCGGAATTCACAACTGTAGAACAAGCACCATGTGGCAACCTGAGGCATGCTCAAAGCAAGTGGCCAAAATACCATCTGCATCACACATCAACGGGTAGAGCGTTGGTCTCCCAAGACTCTCTGCATGGCTTCGTACGAGGTAGAGCATCAGCCCTGACGTACCTGATTTCCGGGTTGCACCTCAGCAGTCTTCCTGGCCGTGTAGTTGATCCAGTATGCCAGCAGCCTGGCCAGAGTAAGGACTACAGCGATGTGTGTCTGACCATTTGAACAAAGGGCTACCCGACTGTTAGGCTTCATGGGCTCCTCCAAGGGTAGCTCCATTCTGTTGTGCACATCTCGAATCACGCAGAGCAGCAGGGTCTCACGGACTAGCTACTCTAAGCCAACAGATCTGCCTCGTTGTTCGTAATTCTTTAAGAATACATTGTATATGATATGGCCGGGTTGAATCAGGGATATCTCACCATCAAGTAGTGAGTCCATTGCCAAAAAGGGCTGATACAGGACGTGCAGAATAAATGACGGTTGTTAGCTTCACAGTTGCACTACTTGTTGTGCTGATTGCCGTCAGGTCGCGCTGGAACATATTTCAGGAGGAACAGCACCCAACAGTCCTGGTCATGGACCATGTCATATGGGTAATTTAAAGAAGCTGAGGGTGGAAAAGGTAAGTGTGCCCTAGAAGGCAGCACGCACCGGTAGCATGGGTACACATCGTCGATCTCCAGGCACAGCGCTTCATTCTGCGGCGATTCCCGCTGCCAGGTCCAACTCCCCTCAAAGCCACAAAGTGGAGGCAGCACACTTGCCCTCAGCACGCACCTGTGTGGCTTGCCTGAACAGATGCAGCTATTGACCCGTCGCCACTGATGCAGACCTGGCCGCATGCACCGTCTGCACAGAGGCATATAGTATAGGTGTAGATAGGGCTACCCTCCTACGAGTAGCCAGATCCCTCAGGTACCCTAGGACAGATAGTAGGTGCCTAGCAAGGTTTATTATTATCAACACAATCGGCACTCGGCAGTAGGGGCAGAGAGGGGCAGAGAGGGGCAGAGAGGGGCAGAGAGGGTGGGTAGGGGCAGAGAGGGTAGGTAGGTACGTAGTAGGGGCACGAGTACCTATATACACTCGTACCATCCATGCCTGGCATGTCCTATACTATTTATCCATCCTTTACCTCCTGTCTCCTACATGATACCTATCTATGTCAATACTTGATCTATATACATACCCCATGGGTAGGGTAGGTAGGTACCTACGAATGCCTACGTGGCCGGCCGCCAGCCTGCTATATCCTTAGTACTCGTACAGTATCTACTCTATCTATCTATGGCTACGATCGAGTACTACTGTACTTGTAGTAGTAGTATCTGATGTTGTATCTCCAAGATAAGAACTGACTTTTCAAGGTCTGTTCAAGCCCAGACCGAGCGCGGACGCGTACTGTAGCTATTAGGAGATACTGTACGTGGAGAGCTGTTGCCGGTTCGATCCCGCCCGTCCTGGGGCCCGGGGGTGTAAAAAAAAGAGAAAGGGTAGGCAGTCGGTACCTGCCTGGCTCGGTGGCTCCACGGATCGGTTATCTGTTTTGATCCGCCGATCCCCCGGGACGTTTGACGTGAACTCTTTCAGTCGGGAGCCGCGTAGGAAAATTTCAGGGAGCCGTTCTGCCGTACAGAATTCTCAGCAATCCATTCAGTCTAAACCGGCTCCCTCGTGCACCTCCCAGGTGTAAGGTACCAGTTTTCGTTCTCGGCCGAAATTGGCTGTGGTCCGCTCACACACCACGTACGCCAGTAGTCCCTGGCAACAACTGACACAAGTCGGAAGCTAACAAGAAAGCAACACAGATTTCGTGGAGCTACACCAGGCTGCTCCCATATCAACCTAGCAGGTACCTCAGCCACCCCTGAAAGTTCTCCTAGTAGAAAATTGCCGAGAAGCGTCCTGCTTTCTTATCTGTGGTAAATCCCACGGTTAATAATTTGTCAATTTTCAGGATGGGACTCGAAAACAACTACACCATTGAGAAGAAGAAGAAGGAGGAGGCCCAGAAGAAGAAAGAGGAAGAGCGGGCGAGGAAGGCAGAGGAGAAGAGGGTGAGGAAGGAGGAGGCGGCAGCGAGGAAGGCTGAGGAGAAGCAGAGGAGGAAGGAGGAGAAGGACAGGAGAAAGTTTGAGGAGAGCGAGAGGAAGAAGGCTGAAAAGATAAAGCAGAAGGAGGAAAAGCAACAGAAGAAGCAAGAAGAGGCGGAGAGGAAGAAGGAGGAAAAGCAAAAGAAGAAGCAAGAAGAAGCGGAGAGGAAGAAGGAGGAGAGACAGGCAGAGAAGGAGCAGCGCAAGCAGGAAAGCCAGGCGGAGAAGGAAGAGCCGAAACCGAAGCAAGAGGAGGCGGCAATGGACCAGGACGCAGCGCCTGCAGAAGCATAAAGGACCAGAGTGTGTGGGAAAATCTTCAGGACTGAAGATCTATCTTTTTGCCCTGGCATCCACAAGAACTTGTCTGCGCCTCTCGGCAGTGTAAGGCAGTTCCTAACCCCGTGCTAGCTTTTGAGTCTCTGGTGGCCTTCAGGGCCGCTGGACAAACTCAGCTTAAGGCACACCAGGACAGACCCTGGTGACCAGTGGTCTGCTGCACTGATATGCATGCCGGACAGAAACACGACCACATACCATTTGCCGGACGGAAGCTGAAGTGAGTACACACATGTGTGTGCGCATGTCGTGGCTGTCAAAGCAGAGGGTGGGCGGCATAAGCGCGGTGCGTCATGTGCCAGATTCTAGTGATGTGGACAAACGGAATGGCAGGGCTACAGAAGGTGGTGTGGCACAACACAGCAGAACAGGGCACTGCCGGCGCGTCCCATCTGGGGCTGCCCCCTCCCTCTCGCTCTCCGGCCTCATCACTCCCACCACCAAGAGCCATCTTTCACCCCAACTTTCTGAGCTTCTGTTTGCTCATGTGCATATCGAGTTTCGAGGGAACAGAATCAGCAATGAGGAGCTCGAATCGACCATTACAACCGAAACCTCCGGCGCCCAAACACAGACAGAAACCGTTTCTGGCCGGCACTACAGGCTGTGCAGCCAAAGCCACGATTGGTGAAATGTGTGGAACCCAATGACAGAGTGGACAATGTGTCAGCTGTGCACAGTGTCGCAAATTTGACATATGCTGAGCGTAGGTACTCGTAGCATGCATAAAGAAACAAGCGGTATGTCATATCCGCTAGCCGCTGGGCCCCGCCCCCCCTGTAACTATCCCCTCCAGATAAAAAAATGTTATATCGCTACTATAGCCTATAGTACGTAGGTATATTATTATGTATACTCGTAGGAATACTCCGGCCGAAATTGCAACCTGACGTACTCGTAGACAGTCCATGTCTAGGTACTTATATCTCCCACGTACCTACTGGGTGGTGTGAAAGCTAGAGATGTGATGCCATGTCGAATGTCGATCAGGATTCAGGCCTGTCCTCCAACTTCCATGTATCGCTATTCGCTCGCTACATAGATAGCTGCGATGCCTACTATCAATTATCATATAATAATATGCATGTTGTTTGCATTCTGAATGCTGATGATTGCTGATCTCTCCTTGGCCGATTTAATTCCCCCCACAGGTCCAATGTCGGCCAAGGATCTAATCGAAAAACGAATAATATTGGTTAAATGTGCCGATTGTTTTCCGATTAAACCGATCCAAATCCAAACTCCCGTCTCCCACTGGCCGTACGCAGAGGTGGGTGTTTTCCGGGAATTTCGCTCAGGGGTCATAGGAATTCCCAAGGAATTCCAGGAAACTGGGAATTCCAGGAATTCCGGGAAAAGGAATTTCACACACTGCGTGCCACCTACTTTGGGCGACGTGGCGTTCTGTAGTGCCAGTATTGGCCGAGTGGTCAGGGCCTGGCCTGTTGCCCGGCCGGCCGGGGCTCCCGGCTCCGGTGCTGGCCGCTGATCACGGCTGAACAGTGACTACTCCGAGATCACGGGCCGGCCCGCCAGACTTACCGCTGCATTGCAACCGCCGAGCACAAGCGACTGTCAGATTTCCCGCACCAAACAGCTCAGGGGCGACGATGACTGGCGGAGGCGCCACGCCATATGGCAGCAAGGGCCTATGCGTTGCTGACAATGATAGGGTGAAGCGTATGTACGTGGGTCGCATGTAGCCCCGCCCATGGTGGGAAGAGCCGGCTGTACTGCGGCCATCCGCCATTGTAACAACTTCGTGAAGGTCGCAGCCAATAATTTAAGCAAAACGCTCGTGCAATATGCATCTAGGGACTTGTTCCGAATTCAAGAAGAAAACATGGGCAGAAGGGGGCGATGGGCACGATCTATTCAGTGGTGTAGTGTGTGTGGTGGTGCCTGTGGTGCAGTGATGCGGAGTTGCGGACTACGGCATGGTGCAGTGTGCAGTGCGGTGGTGCAGTGGTGCAGTGTGTGGGGCAGTAGTGCAGTGTGTGGTGCAGTGTCGTGCTATGCATGGTGCAGTGCAGTGCGCCAGTGCCTCTTCTGGGGCATTGTACCCCCCAAGGGCTCTCCACACGGGTGGTTTTCCTGGGCGCCATTGGAATTCCCAGGAATTCCTTAGGAATTCCTTTTCCTGGAATTCCTTCGGGAAATTCCCTCGCCCACCTCTGGCCGTACGAGTACTGCCCAATGGCCACTGGCCCGAGCTACTCGAGAGGCCTGCCGCCTGCCTGGTGCCTGGTGGCCTGCAAACCTTGCCGGATCGAGACACCAACCGTCGCGCGTACAGCGGATCAGTTCTACCGTACGTGGTTCCGCTTTGCATGTATGATGCCGAAGGCGGACGCGATAAGAGCTGCGCGGGTCACCAGGCGCTGTCCAGGCCCTCAAAGTGTATATCGGCCACGCAAGTTCCATTCAAATTCATGTGGGCAGTCTTGGGAAGGTTGCGGCACAAATTGCGTCCTACTTATCCTTTGCTCTCTGCAAATGTATATAGTCACCGCGGATATCGACCTTTCCACAGCTGAGCAAGCCCGCAAAGGCGCAAACTGACTGAGCTGGGCGGCTAACTGAACTGCATTTGATGGGCTGGATTTGCAATATGTGGCGTCCGTTGATCTTTCTGCTGTCTCTGGCACTCCACGTTCGTAACTCTTACCCTCAGCGTAAGCCCCCAACCGCCACACGCAACAGATCTACCAGAATCAAACGCAGCCCGCAGGTTGTATGTATCGGCCGATATTCAATGCGTGCGTTTCTCGTCGGAGCTGTTTCGCGATGTTTCTCCAGTATTCAGTTGCCGCTCAATGAATTTTAGCAGCGTTCAACACAGCTCACGTTCAACACAGCAAGCACCAAAGGTTTCTGTGATCACTGATATCCATTTCCTCTCGGATCGAATCGTAAATTGACAGTACCCAAAAAGGCCTGAGCATCTAACTACTTAGTTACTCCCGATATGATGCCGAACGTGCACACTATATATTGCTTGTGAGCTTCGAATGCGTTGCACTTTGCGAGAACATTCGAGTTCGTGGAACGCATCTAGATCGGGTATCTTGTTCGTCGACTGGAGACATATCGTTGAATGGATAATCATGCAATACACACACGCCCGAGCCCGAGCTTACAACGCGGTCTAGATGCTGCTGAAAGCTTGCAACTGCAAGAAAGCGTGACTACGAGCCGGCTTCTGCGGTTGCATATGATATATCGTACGTGACAGCTAGGTGACCTGATGATCATGTTGCTGACGGGCAGCTACCAACGGTGATGCAAATGGTTCGCCCGAGAGGAGCATCGGGTTTGGTTCAGGGGCGTGCAAAAGCGTCACTGAGGCCCTCGACGAGCTTGCGCGCGTCGGCTTTGGCTCGACATTTACGACGGCTTTGAAGGAACAGGGCTATTGGAAGTTCCTGGACAGAATGACGCCCGTGACTGTCCTCGTCCCGACCAATGAGGTGAGAAAAGACATCTGTACTACACTGAGAAAAGACATCTGGCGTTCCTTAGTGGCTTTGCCAGGGATGCAATGTATGCCACCATGATGCCGGGTTTGAAGCTACGACTGAGGCACTGAAGATGAGTTGCTGTGATCGTGGGGGTGAGGTGAGGTAGATAGTCGTCCGAGCAACACTGAGTCAGGCATTGTGAACATGACCATGTGTGCTGTGATGTTGACTGTGATGTTGACGGGCATCTGTACACGGCACGTACAGGCGTTCAGGACACTTGCTGACTCGTATGATGACATCTCCCTTGATGACATCCTTGCTGATGATTACTTCGTCCAGCGAGTGATTGCCTTCCATATTATTCCTGAGGTTGAGAATGGCCCTGCCCTTGGCTTGTGTGTACGCACACGGCTTCGCCAGGCCGGCTGCTGCTGATGCATGTTGAACCTCAAGAACAGGGAAAATCGGTTGCATGCTGCAGTTTTGCAACGCACTTACTGCATCAACATTTTCACCATCAAATCGATGTTTCAAATGCTGTGAAGTTGCCAACATCCGGGTTGGCCTTCGGAATCGTATGTGGAAGCTATCATAAATCACGCATTGCATATGCGCTGCATTGCATATGCATTGCATATGGCTGTACATATGCTTCGTTGCTTGGAACTACTTAGTAGGACATCACAGGCGTAAATGAAGGCAAGGTTGACGGGCGCAGAATGCATGAACTGACGTGATTTTTGCTGAAACGCAATCGCAACAGTATGCAAGCAAGTTCAACATGAGCCAAGTAGGGAAGAACTTCACTACCCTTGATCCTGACAGCCAGATTCGCGTCGTTCAGTCGGCCGACGGGGGTGAAACTCGGCTGCAGGGAGCAATTGGCAGCACAGTCCGTCTGAGTGGTCTCACAGTGAATGACATATGCCAGGTAAGCTTTGGGTGCAATGCTGAAAAAAATTCGGCTGGAACAGACACACTGTCCAGACCGTCGTCTCCCCCTCTGCTTCTGCTCTCCCGCGACTGACGGCTGCTTGTTAGACGATGTGAATTGGCTCTGCTTAGTTTGTTTGCCACAGATCTATTGGGTGATTTAGTGCTCGCCCCTCTTACCGCGTCACCCTCCCAATAACAACTATCAGGGCGACAATCTGTTGTTCGTGGACGGCGTGCTTCTCCCTCCCCAAGGTGAAACTGGGAGACCAAGAAGGAGATCGAGCCCACCTGCACCGTCCTCGAGGCCCGCCCCAGGAGGACGGAGGCAAGGGCCTCGGGACACAGACAGGGCCCGTGCTCAGGCTGCACCAGACACATTCCCCCAGGAGTTCAGAGGCTTTGGTGATGGCGGAAGCTCGTCCTCGGGCCAGGGCCCAGGCTCTATGACCTCACCGCTTCCGGATGATCTTCCATTCGGCATCGCCGAGTCTGTGGCTCCCCCTCCTCGCGAAGCTTCGTCGTCTCCTGCTGGCCCCTTGGGTGCGCCCACAGTATTCATGATCAGAAAAGTCAATGCAGATTCATGAAGGATGCATGGCTAATCCTTGGCCGTGCATCCTTCGCGCGGGCCAGAGAGTGAGATGCACGGCACCTCTGCACCCCTGTATAGCTATGTACGCCGTTGCGATGATTGGGAGTGAGGTGTTCACACATGAGTACACATGACACTGTCCGGTGATATGCTTCTGTGTGTCATGAATATCGCACTGACTGTCCATGATGTGCCATGTGCGTGCACAGGCGGATTATTTGGTGGGACTGGTGGTGGTGCCGGTGGAAGTCCAACTGGTGGTGGCTTTGGTGGCTTTGACGCTTTCCCTGGCTTCTCAATCACTGGGGCTGGGGGCGGTGCAGGAGGCGGGGGAGGAGGAGGGTTTCCAGATCTGGCCGGAGTTTTGGAAGGAATACCTGGATTTGGTGGGGGCGATGGTGGAGGCTTTGATCTTGCAGGTCTCTTTGACTTACCCGGGCCTCCAGGTGGTGGGGCAGCTGCACCTGCAGGTGGTGGGGCGGGACCGATGGCTGGGTTTGGCTTTGGCGGGGCTGGTCTTCCTGGTGGATTTGGTGGAGCCGGCGGAGGTGGCCTTCCTGCAGGCTTTGGCGCAGGCATGGGCGGAGGAGGTCTCCCTGCTGCGTTTGGCGGGGGGATGGGTGCAGGTGGTGTTCCTGGCGGCTTTGGTGGAGGTGGTGGTGCCTTTCCTGGCGCCGGAGCGTTCGGAGGGTTTGGCGGTAGTGGTGCAGGAGGTGGCGGCGCTGGGGGCTATGGAGCTCCATAGATCGAAGCCCAAATAACCTATGCTTCCATGGCTCCATAGATCGAAGCCCAAATAACCTATGCTTCCATGGCAGCCATCGCTGCCGCTGTCCCAAACAAGACCTCTACGGGGAAATAGGACCTGTTGAGTGTGAATAGGGAGTGTCAATCAGATTAACGTTTGACAGGTTATCCTGTCAAAGAGTAGTGATGTCATCTCTGACAACGAACTGTGTTTAAATTACCAAAAAATGTACAGAAAATTGCCGCCTTTGCTGCTACCATGTCTTTGCGATTGCGTGATGAGCGACTTGGGTCATGCCTCATTTCAATACGCACGTCGTCGACAGCGGCCTGAATGTTGTCCCCCTCGAACTGCGTATCTCAGCAATCTGTCTCCAGCCAAAACCATCGCTGCCCGTGTCCCTGCTTTAGGGTTACAAACCACACTGCTGAGTTTGCCGGGAGATGGGGTATGTCCTGCAGTTAATCTCAGCTGGGCCGTCATGATAGGGGATATCAAATACCTTCTTTCAACCCCAGGCCCCAGCCTGCCCCAGCCTCTGTGAGGTTTTTTTTCATCTGATCCGAGGCCAGTCTTACCATCATATGGTCAGTCGAGGGGCGCTGACTGTCTAATTCCCGACCCGTGCTCGGCCGAACAGCCCCGTCCAGAGTCCAGACCCGTCCAGAACATGTGCATGTATCGGCCACTGCGCGCCGTATATGAATTTTTTTTTAAATGGCAAGTACCCTAATAACTAGGTAAGCATGCACGGTTTGCACGCGAAAACCTGTCATGCATAGCACGAAATAAGGACACGTTGAACGCGATTGTAAGCCGAATGTCTACTGGGGTTGCTACGAGTAGCTTGAACGACCATGATCTAAGTCCCATTCCATACAGACGCGAGGCGTAACCACTTACGAGCGTGTCAACTAATTCCCGGTCCCGTACGTACGGGCATCGTAATCTCACATAATTAGGCGGCGATGCATTTTCAGCCATAGTCGGCACACGGTTACATGATAGTTGGCACGCTGCGGCATTTTGGAATCGAAATGCCGCAGGTACGCGTGCCGACTGTCAACTAATGATCGGCAAAAAGCCTACCGCAAAGTACCGGAGGGTAGGGTACGGAACGTACCGTACAGTACGATCGGTACCCACGTGAGGCACATTAGCATCGATTACTTTTTATAATAATAAACGTAGTTGGAACTAGTTGACCACACGACATGATGTGTGTATAGAATGACAAGTGAGTACAAGAGGTGTACCGTTCTACGATATTCGTGACATTCACGAAATACATCCGAAAAGTAACAGGATGCTAAGTAGGTACGGCCGTAAGTGGTTACGCCTCGCGTATGTATGGAACGGCCCTAACATCTTCCACCCATGTGATCTGTGTTCTTCTCGTCGTGCGTGCG
>NW_027452445.1:0-28953 GCF_964194025.1 Convolutriloba macropyga | reverse complement strand
ACTCTAAATACTCAACCAATTATAAAAAACAATTCCAATATTTCCTTAAAACTCTAGCTTTTGATGCCACTTTTTCCCAAAACCCCAGCTCTTCCTCTCCGTTTTCTGGAAACTTTAACTTTTCTTCCTCTTTTTTGTCTACAAACTCTAGTTTTTCTTCACCATTTTTTCTCAAAGTTCTTGCTTTTTCTTCCTTTTTCTAAAACTCTAGCTTTAAGTTTCCAATTTTCAATGCGAAGGAGAAATTCAAGTTACTTTAGAGGTGAGGAAACGAGTCAGTGAAACCTTATTTTCAAGTTTTAATTTTTTGCGTAGTGCATCGGATCTTTTTCCAAAATTTGTCCAAAGGATCTCTGAAATACCGAATGCAGAGAATCAGAATAACAGAATTTGCAAGTGGATAAGTGTGAACTAAAAAAATCGTAACTGTCGAAAATAAACCAAGCATGCGTTTTGTTCTAAAGTTACCAAAGTTGGCAACAAATCCATTTCGAACAAGAATTTCGCGCGCAACCGCCACAAAAATTGTGGGTAGGTTACAGAAAAACCAGTAAACACAGGTGGTAAAAAAGCAAACGGTCAACCAATAAGTTCTTGTTTTGGTTTTGTTGTTCCGGCCGCCATTTAAGGATTTGAAGACTTTCCAGTACAGAAAAGAAGTCACTGCCACCGAAATAAGAGGGAGTAACGTGAAATTCAGATAGTCAAAATAGCGATAATAGAACTCGGAATCACATTTTCCTAACACCTGTAAACAAAGCTTCTCAGCCGCCAAGGTCTATGGGAGGCGGGGGGAAGGGAGGGGGCAATAAAGTGTGGTTTAATGGTTGTATTTTGACAAACAGGATTCTCTCTGGGTATCGAATCTTTCAAATACCCCCCCCGGCCCCCGTCGGTGGTCATATAACGTATACACCCATCATAGTTGACATCAGTAATTGGGACATATAAATTCTTTTTCTTGGAGACTTCAAGGGAAAATCACCAGGTTTCTTGTTGTGTTAGATTGGCCACGTGAAACAATGCTTTTGGAACTTTTAAGGCTTCTTTTTTTCCCTTGCATACAAATGATATTTGTTACATTCATTCTTGTATTTATGATTATTTTGTATCCTATTTGTTGCGAGAAGATACCCGTACTTAACTCCATAAGTAAGTACATCAGAACTGAAAAATTGGCACTTTGAGGCACCACATGACAAGGCAACACTGCCTTTTGGTGTTCTATCGGTTCAGTAAACAATTTTCAAAAAACATATTCTTTCGTTTATCTGATCCGAAAACAATTTATTATTATTATTATTATTATTATTATTATTATTATTATTATTATTATTATTATTATTATTATTATTATTATTAATATTATTATTATTATTATTATTATTGTTATTATTATTATTATTATTATTATTATTATTATTGTTATTATTATTCTTCTTATTATTATTATTATTATGATTATTATTATTATTATTATTATTATTATTATTATAATTATTATTATTATTATTATTATTATTATTATTATTATTATTATCATTTTTATTATTATTATTATTATTATTATTATTATTATTATTATTATTATTATTAATATTATTATTATTATTATCATTATATTTTTATTAATAAAACAGTCCCAAGTTAAAATCAATATATTAGTTAGAAGTTGTGGGTATAACAGAGGGTTTAGCAGACCTCTGTGGATGAAGAGATGCAGGTTTCTACCACATTGCTTTGCCCTATTTTTTGCTCTGAAGTTAGCCCCTACTAAAGTTAGCCCCAAGAAGTGTGGGCGCAAGTTTTTTGCCCCCCCCCCAAGACACACGGGTTATATTTGCGCAAAATGATTTATAATGTGAGGACACGTGTACTGATACTGGGGGTGCATGACGTACGGGGGGGCATAAACGGAAAAGATTCCAAGATCAATATAAAGAATGCATGAAAAATTGATATCCATGAAAAGTTTCAAAAACGCTAGGGATTTCCAGTTTGGCGAAATCTCATACTTTAAAGACAAACTTTTGCCCCTAATACTGCGTCGTTCTAGTCGGTTCCTAACTTTTCCTTAAAAATTATAAACACCTAAAAGTTCCATGCCCAGTGAAACGAAACTTGACAGCCATGATAATAAAAATGATAAAACATTGTAAATCTTGCCAAGATCTTGCCTTGTTACATTGAAAAAAAGATAAGATACACATAAACTTGTGTGATCTTTGCATGGCTATCAAGAAACAAGATCGTGACAAGAATTCCTAGAAAGACTAACGATGACATGACAAGATATACCAGGTTGTAAAAACTAAAAAGCATCCTTAAACCAGATTTAGCGCAAATTCTTAGGATTAAGCGCAATTAATAAAGATTTAGCAAGAATTATCAAGAATTATCAAAAATTGTCGGAAAATTCAGCTCCCGTTAGTTTATCAACCAGCAATTAATTTTTGTTGATTGGCTTTGCCCCAATTTTCAACAGTAAATTCAACTTTATTGTTTCAAAATGAGAGTCTAAAATGAGAGTCTAAAATGAGAGTACAAAATGAGAGTTTAAATGATTTGTCGAGATCTTAGCAAGTTATGAACATTTCTTGCCATGTACTGTTAAGATCTTGTAAAAATCTTACCAAGGTTATCCAAAAAAATGTCTATCAAGATCGTGGCAAGCTGTTCCAAGTTTTGCAAGAGCTATCAGGATCTTGCATGACACTGTAAGGTATATCAATTTTCGTTTCTCAGGGTAAAAACAAATTGCTCGCCAATGCACCAAAAGAAAACAAAACATTACAAAACAAAACAAAACAATACAAAACAACAAAAACTCGTTGACATAATTGATGTTATTTAATTTAGCAGGTTGTCTTTTGCCACGTTATTATTGAACCTAAAATTTTTGAAACTTGAAGCTTTTAAGCTGCCTTGAAAAAATTTTGTCTCAAATGTTATCGTTTATCAACAGAATTTCGATGTATACTCTGTTTCAACGTTTCAATTGTATTCCTATGTTCTTCAATCGAAAACGCTGTGTTGCTTTATTGCACGTCTTTTTTTGTTTTTAAAAAACAACGCGGGTCAAAGGAGTTTAAAACTTTTTGCTGTGCGTATTATGAAGGAGGGACAATTTTTCATGCTTTCTAATGTGGCGCTCTATTTCAGATTTCGTTCATGTCCAGACTTTCGCGCGTTCATGAGACAGTTTTTTGCGTTCATGTCCAGACCTTCCGGCGTTCACACCTTTCGTGCGTTTATATCCAGACTTTATTGCGCTCTTCCATGTTTCTAGACTATGTAAATTTGAACGCTTTACACCCCCGTCTTGCGTATCTTGAAATATCGACTTTCCGTCCCCACGTGCGCTGATAATGGTTTGATGATGGACGTGCACATTATCTTGGTTGTAAATTAAAGTTGGTTTTAATTTGTAGCACCACTAAGCTTTCGGCGCTGTAATTGAAAACAACAAAACAACGTCCCAACTGAAGTTTCGTGGATCTAACGATACTTTCCCTTGAAGCAATATTTGAGTCAATACAACAAATTTTTATTAGAAACATTAAAAATTGAGAAGATTTGTTTAAAAAAATTCAGCACCACACAGTAAAATTCGTAAGCGGACAATAGAATAATTGCTAGAGCGGAGACCACAGCAGAGACCCCGATAATGATATATCGCCTCCGTCGCCAGAGGGGAGTGTTGGCGTCAAATGGCAGACAAATTAGAATGAAACGCTCGCCAGCCATTCCAACGTTGATGAAGGAAGGGCTGATCAGAGGGAAGTTTTCAGCCAGTAGCCACATTATTTGGTAAGCTGAAAGGGGCAACATGAAGTATCTCGTATCTCACTAATTCTATGAAACTCATCTAACATCATCCCTCACCCCCCCCCCCCCCCCACACACACACATACACACACATACAAAGGCAAACACACACGCACACACAAATATACAGAGACACACAAACACACACACACACACACACACACAAATACACAAACACATATGCACATACACAGACACACAAACACACACAACACGCGCACATACAAAGATACAAACACAGCAATAAAGAAAACTTGAGGGAAAGCTCATACTCCATAAAACAAAATCATCCCTTCAAGAAAAAGGTATAGTTTTGTAAATATGGCTTAGATTTCTATTTGCAACTCTAAATAAGCCATGTTCCACAAATTGCATCTGTTAAATCTCACAGATGAATGATTACTGTTAAATAAAGTTCTAAAGAATGAGAATTTAGCTACCCATTTTAGTCAAAAAATCAATTTTCAATTAGTTCAATTAACTAACTGGGAAAGCTCAAACTATATAGCCAAACGGAAATATACAACAGAAACTTTAAAGTTTTCAAGATAGTTTGCATTTCTAGACGTGCGGTGGCCTCTATCTCTTAGAACACAGAGAAAACTCCAGATAAAAAGAAACGACAGTTCAATTTCCTTCCCCCCATTAACACCTCAAACGGATTCTAAAACAATTACAAGAAGTTGCCCAGAAAAACCTTTGGTTGCTCTAACAAAGAAGACTGTTCTTTAACAAAAAATCCACTGAAATCTTTCAATTAATCAAGTGCTGTTCAGTAAGCATGTGCTTGTCGTCATCTGCTCGTCGTGGTCTCGAGCACGAAAAATCAGAATTATATTATTTTAATAATTGAATTCAATATAGCTTGAAAGTACAAAAATTCACAGGTATTCATAGTTGCTATCAGTACTAAAAGTTACAGAACCGTCTATATATCGATAAGCTCATATTAGTTACTTGACACCTTAAGTATGAACAACTTCTCCCCACTGCGTATAAGGCATGCATTAGTGCATTTTTTTACACTTAACTCCTTGTTCTCATAACCTAAGAACGTGTCATTGACATCAACACGGAGGATCATTGAGTTTCTTTATGGTCATCACCGATGGTGGGAACGTCGAGTTAACCGCTCAGGTTTATGGTTTACGTACACTGATAAACTTGTGGCATGGGCAAACTTGAAGCAACAATTCAGCACAATTTAGCAGCCATTAAATAATATTACTCACCAACATCAGGCAAGACGGTTTGTTTACATCAAAGTTTTAAATTGAACTCTAAGTTCTGATGTTTGCGATATCTCGCATCCTCCCTTTTTTTAAAGCAGGTTTGTAGAGATAGCTTCTCCAAATCTTTCTGGTTGATTTTTATATCTGCTTGAAGTTCTGGTGGCCCCTAAAGATTTTACTCCTTCAGTTACTGAAGTGTCTTCAATGGAGTTAGGCGAGGCCATGTCCATTTTGTCCCTAGTGTTTTGAGATTGCGAGTCAGTAGATTGCTGACCAATAGATTCAGTCTTGATGTCATCAAGTTCCAGCCTTGCTATGTTGTTGTCAGTAACAAATACTTTACTGTTTCAATTCTCTGGCTGAATGAAAGAAGTGTTCGTTCCTTTGCGTATAATGAAGAAAGCTGGGACTATCAGTGCTGTGCTCGTTGGTTTGAAAAGTACTGGTTCGCATAGATGAAATCAGTGTCTGCTGGAACTCTCATTTTCCGTCCTAGCACTAGTTCTAAAGGAGTTCTGCCCGGCGTCCTAGAAGTATTTTGGTGTGTAATTGGAGCCCGCTGTACGAAAGCGCCAAAGGACACATTCAGATTTGGACTCAAGGCCTGAATAGCCAGCTTCACGGTTTAGATAGCTCGCTCAGCAAGTCCATTTGCTCTTGTAGGGTAGATGGGTGACCCAATCTTCTCAATGCCCAGTGATTCACAACAATGTTTAAGGTCAACTTACAAACTCAGGACCACTCTCTGATAGTAGCGTTTTTGGTATCCCAAATCTTGCAAAGATTTGACTCAAGTACGCATTCACTGTTTGTGAGGTTCTATTTCCCGCAGGGAAATTTACATCCAGCCTGATCCCGCGTCTACTATTACTAAGATGCTACCTTGGTTCTTTGCTTAACCCCAGTCCATATGGAGTCTTTCCCGAACTTCTGCATCTGGCCAAGTGGATACTGATTACGCCAGGCTAGGCTTGTCTTCTTGGCATTCCATATATTTACAAACATAACGAAGAATATCTTGAATGATGCCGGGCCACCATTCTATTATTCGGACTGCTGTTTCAGTAGCATTTTGCCCGGTTGTGTCTGAAGAGCTCTGGCCATCACCACATGTCATAGTTTGGTTGGAATGGAAGTCACAACTCCGCGAAAGATGATTCCGTTGTGGATAGTTAAGGCCTATTTTCGTTGTTCGAAATTTTTCTGCTTCTGAGCACTGTTTCCAGTTTCCACTTTTTATTCATCTGATGACATCTTGGAAGAGTTGATTCGATCCCAGTTCAGTTCTGATGTCTGACAGGTTCATCAGGTTGGATTGGACAAAATAGATGTTGTCAAGAGCGAAGCGCATTCGATAATTGTCGTCATCAAAATCTAGTCTGCTCAAAGCATGAGCTTGGGGGATCTGCTCTTCGGTTTTAAATTTCAATCCGAAGTCGAATCCCATTAGCGCTGAAGCCCATCTTGTGACTTTTGCTGATGCTGTTCTAGGAATTTCGTCGTCGGGTGCAAAGAGATATTTGAGAGTTTTGTGGTCAGTTTGTAGAGTGAATCTTCTTCCGAGCGGGAATTGTTTCAGTCTTGTGAACACAAAGACCACAGCAAGTGCCTCTCGCGCAATTTTGAGTAATGTTGTTCGGCTTTTGACAACTTCTTTGAGACATAGATCACAGGATGTCCTTGCTATGAGAGGACCCCACCTACTTCTTTGTCAGAGGCGTCTATTGTCACGGTTGCTTCTTCCGCCCATCTGTAAGGCTGAACCATTGGGTTAACACATAACTCAGTTTTTATAATTTTGAAAACGTTTTGTTCCTCTTTTCCCATTTGAAGTCCTATTTCCTTCAAAAAGTAACATTTTTGTAGCATTATCTTAAACCATTCGTCCAAAATAATGTTTGACCGATAAAGCACTCTTGTTGTTTCATATTTGATGGTGAGTTTGACTTTGTGATTTTCTAATCATGTTTAGGATTGGTTGCTATTCCTTCCTTTGAAATTGAGTAACCAAGGAAACTAACGCTTGAGACTGGTTGAGAGCTGTTTTTAATGATGGTGAAACTCTTCTTACGTATTCGACTTCTGAGCGCAAGCATTCGTTCTCGTATTGCTCTCCTGTTGTTCCATATAACAGTACGTCATCTTGAAAGACGACCACACCCTTGATTCTTCTGAGAGTTGACTCAATGAACCTCTTAAAAATGGATGAAAATTTCTTTAAACCCTGAGGGAGACTGAACATCTTAAACAATCATTGCGGTGTAATGATTTACATATTTCTTTTAGATATTCGTCTAATTCGATTTGTTAGTATGCGTCTGATAAGTCAAGTTTGCCAAATCAAGAGGCCTCATGGATATTTTGGAATATGATATCCATGTCTGGGATTTGATAATCCTCGTCCACAACTTTGCGGTTAGTATGAACTTTCAAAGTCTTAGAGATCCATTTTTCTTCCACTGCCAAATTGTTGGGGAAGCATTTGTGACCCCACCTGGGTGTACTGGCTCTTTTACCCTGGTAGAGATAGAGGAGTCTTTCTAGCCTTGCAGAACATCGGAAGTGATCACGGGATGAATTTCATATGCGCTTTGTTTCCTTTGACTGCAGGTAGTTTTTCATCACACACTGTGTTGATGCCTTCTTAGGGTAATATATCTCTCCCATGTAGTCCAAACTCTCTGTCGGATTGTACAATTTCTAGTTTCTGTTGCATGTTTTTGCCTCTGTTCCACTCAACATCACATGTTAGTGATCCCAAAGGCGTCAGTTGATGACAATATTAGGCCTATCTATTACATAAGTGTCCATTGCCTTTACCAACAGTGCAGATTCAACTAAGATTTCTTAAGGTTTTTTGAAGTTGTATCCCACTTCTTCCTTCATTACAACCAATTCATTACCTGTTGAAGAACTCGCAGAAGCCATTGTTTGACTTCTAAACTGTAGGTTTTCTGTCATTTCAGAAAAATTTGTTGATTTAGCTTTGATGCCATTTATTATTCTTAATTTTGCCTCAGAGTCTCTCAAACCTGAGATAATTTTTCTTTTTAAAAGCTCTTCCTCGGGGTTTGTCGCTCTTTGTAGTGTCTGGAAGTCACAATACCGTGCATCTTCTCTTAGGCGCGCTAGAAAAATCATCGTCAATTTCTCCACGCTTAGGACAAGAGACAGAAATTTAGACCGCTCCGCCGTTATAACACTCTCTTTGATAGAAATATAGATTTGAACTACTAGTCTGATCTCTGCAAAAGGAGTGTCTAGTAGTTTCTTAGGGCTCATAAGGCTCCTATGTTTCAGATTTGCGTTTTGTCCTCACATAGTAAGAAAGACTTTTGTTAGCTGTACTTCCGAAACTGTACTGTCGTTGTTGACTTTGTCTTCTTTCTTCTCTGCGCGACATTTCGCCACAAAAGACACAATCCAAGCAGTGCAGGGTTCTGCATTCTGAAGATCCAATATTTGACGTTTGTTCAGTGGTCTGGACACCATTGTCCTGATCTCGAGCACGAGTAACAAGAATTTAATTTTTTAAACAATTAAATTCAATATGGACTCAAAGTACAAAAATTCACAGGTATTTATAGTTGCAATCAGTATGAAAATGTACAAAACCGTCTAGATATCGAAAAACTCTTATTGATTAAATTGTATCTTTAGTATAGACAAATTTTTCCCCTTTTGTATTTGGCAAGTATTTTTGCAGTTTTTTGCACTTAACACCTTGTTCGTCTAACCTAAGAACGTGACATTAATATCTACAAGGAGGATCATCGAATTGATTTATGGTCATCACTGATGGTAGGAAGGTTGATTTAATAGCTCGGCTTTATGGTTCATTTACACTGATAAACTTGTTGTAAGAAAAAAGTTAAAGCAACTATTCGGTTCAATTTAGCAGCCATCAAATAAATTTACTTCACTAACTTCAGGTAAGATAGTTTTGATTTATATGGAAACTTTAACTAAAACTCTAAGTTCTGGTCTTCGCTATATCTCACAAAACAGGAAGCTGCCATGAAAACTTTTGATTATTCTAACAAAGAAGACTGTTCGTGGACAAAAAATCTGTTGAAGTCTTTCAAGGAGTCAAGTTGTTCAGTAAACGTTCGAAAAGGCGTGTATTTCTGGATTGTCTGAATAGAGTGCGTTTTACGAATTTAGGAATTTAGTGCAGTAATTCATCTGTAAACTAAAGATGAATCACGCTGATTCATCTGTGGGACACGCATTTGTTACCCCACCTGGTTGCACTGGCTCCAGAATGTCCTAGTGCACTATCATCTCAAGTTTCTCCTAGGCCCTGTCTTGTAAAGGTAGAGGTATCTTTCCAGCCTTGCAGAACATCGGCAGTGATTCCAGTATGAGTTTCACATGCGCTTTGTTTTCTTTTACTGCAGGTAGTTTCTCATCACACACTGTGTTGATGCCTTCTTGGGGTAATATCTCTCTCCCAAGTAGTCCAAACTCTTTGTCGGATTTTACAATTTTCTGTTGCATTTTTTCGCTTCCGTTCCACTTGTCATCACTTTCTAGTGATCCCAAAAGCGTCAGTTGATGACCATCATAGTGCCCAAGGCGTCTGATTTTCTCATCCAACTGAGCTTGAGTCGAGATGAATGATAATATCACAGTACTATCAGCACCGGTAACAACTTGCATTTTTTTTGGTATTTTATTGTGATGCTCTCCCGTGTCGCTGACATGTTAAACACATTTTGCCATGTATAGTACATTTCCCTGTCAATTTCGGAAGATGTTCAACTAAACAACGTACCCTCTTCTTCGCAGATGTTGTGCTGGTCGGATTTACCTGGCTTTGGCTGGGCTTTACTTATCCAGATTTTGGCACAGTTCCCCGCCATTCCACGTATGTTACATTTCTCATTCAAAACTAGACAAGGCTTGCAACTTTGTGGCTTACCTTCATATCTATTAGAAAAATGTCCATTGTCTTTGCTAACAGTGAACTTTCAAATCAGTTTTCTGAAGGTATTTTGAAGTTGTATCCCACCTCTTCCTTCATTATAACCAATTTATTACCTGTTGAAGAACTCGCAGAAGCCATTGTTGGACTTCTGAACTGTAGGTTTTCTGTCATTTCAGAAAAAGTCATTGTTGATTTAGCTTTGATGCCATTTATTATTCTTAATTTTGCCTCAGAGTCTCTCAAACCTGAGATAAAGTTTCTTTTTACAAGCTCTTCCTCGGGGTTCGTTGCTGTTTGTAGTGTCTGGAGGTCACAATGCCGTGCATCTTCTCTTAGGCGCGCTAGAAAAAACATTGTCAATGTCTCCACGTTTAGGACAAGAGACAGAAATTTAACCCTTTCCGCCGTTATAACTCTTTGGTAGAAATATAGTTTTGAACTACTAGTCTCTTCAAAAGAAGTGTCTAGCAGTTTCTTAGGGCTCATAAAACTGCCAAGTTTCAGAACGGCGTCTTGACCATAAATACTAAAAAAGACATGTTCGTCCAAAACTGTAGCGTCCTTTTTGATTTTGCCTTTTTTTCTTCTCTGCGGAACACTTCGCCACAAAAGACACAATCTACTCAGTGCAGGGTTCAGCACTCTAACGATCCAAAATCTGTCAGTTGGTTGGTGTTCTGGACACTATTGACGTGGTCTCGAGCACTAGTAACAATAATTTTTTATTATTTTAATAGTTGAATTCAATATGACCTGAAAGTAGAAAAATTCAGATGTATTTATAGTAGCAATCAGTATGAAAGTTTACAGAAACGTCTATATATCGATAAACTCATATTGGTTAATTTACACCTAAGGTATTAACAAATCTTTCATTTTTTCGTATGGCCCGAGTGTTAGTACAGTTTTTTGCACTTAAAACCTTGTTCTCCTGACCTAAGAACGTGTCATTGATATCTACAGTGAGGATCATCGAGTTGGTTTATGGTCATCACTGATGATGGGAACGTCGAGTTAATCGCTCAGATTTATGGTTAGTGTACACTGATAAACTTGTGATACGAACAAGTTTGAGGCAACGATTCGGTTCAATTTAACAGCCATTAAAAAAATGTACTCCGCCAACATCAGGTAAGAAAATTATGTTTATATGAAAAATTTAACTCAACCTCTATGTTGTGATCTTCGGGATATCGCACAATACCAGAAACTGCCATGAAAACCCTTTGATTGCTCTAACAAGAAGACTGTTCTTGGACAAAAATTCTGTAGAAAACTTTCAATTAATCAAGTGCTGTTCAGTAAACCTTCGTAAAAAAGTATTTTTCTGGAACGTCTGAATGGAGTGCGTTTTGAAAACATAGTGCGGTAATTCATCTGTAAAAAAAGAAGAATCTCACTTCTTCCATCAATTTGAAAACTGTTCCAAATTATGCAGTAAAATAAAGAAAGTTTTCAAAGAAAAAATTGAAGATTTGTTTTTGTCTCAAATTTTGTAGGCTTGACACCAGAAAAAATTTGGGAAACTTTACTTAACCTGCTTTGCTAATCTTTTTTAGAAAATTGAGTTTAACTCTTGAGACTATTATACGCCTTCTGCTACTCAATTTTGCTTTTTGATGACACAGTGTGAATTGTGTTGACTTGAATTTTTGAAACTACCAGTTTACTCTAAAGAAATATTAAACTAGTCTGCTTTTTTGAGGTTTTCATTTTTTATTCTTTTTAATAGCACGTTTTTTAGCTTTATCAAACAGAACACTCTTTTAAAAAAACATGACAAGTTCGCTTTTTCTTTAATGAAGGTACTATTTTATCTAACTGCTTAATTATTTGGCGTTTTGTTTGGACTCTCAAGTACTTTTTAACTTTTGGTTTCTTAAATGCTAAATTTCTTCAAGACATCAGTTAAAGTTTATTTTTGGAAGTCTGAGAAGGATACTATTTGTACAAAATTTTGGTTTTAACGTCAAAGATTTTGCTTCTGATGTTTACTTTATGCTTGTTACTTACTTTTTCGTCAATTATATTATGAAGAATTAAAAATAATGCTATGCTTGTTGCTAACGCAAGTGCTTGTGCGTTCGGTCATATTGTTCCAACTGGGATATAGACTAATGGTTAGGACCTAGGACCCTTAACCTAGAGGTTGCGGTTCGAACCCCGGTGGGATCAAGTCTCTTTTCTTTCTATATAAATAGAATCCAGAGGTCAAATTAATTGCATTTTGACCTATTCCGACCTTGAAAAGTGCATCAATTACGTTTGGCCGGCAACCTTGCTAGTTGTCTTTAATTACAATTTTACATACTTTTTTCTTTTATGAGGCTTATCAGCTTTATAGTTGTTTTTTTAGTCTTATACGTTGTGAAATACAAAATATTTGGATTTCCTGTACCGAAACAGGATTTTTGCTTGCTATTGCGACTTTGTTCCGATACATTGTTGATCTCTAGAGATTAAGTCTTGAATTCTTATAAGTTTTTTTTATTACGACGTTCCTTACCATTAAATATTTGAAAGTTATCGCAACGAGGGCGGACATTTCGGTCCACCGAGAGAAAAAAAAAGGGAGCACAACTGAACTGGACTGAACTGGCCTTTGTGGATGTGCGGTTGCTGAACCCAAAAGTGTGAGATAAGTGATTTCAGTCACCATTTTTGATTACATATTCAGTGACTTGAACATCCTGACAGGGACTTCTGTGTAGTACAGCCGAACATCAACGAAAACTGTAAGACCGAGAGAATTTTGGTTGAAAACCCGGATTTTACGAGAAAAAGCGAAATTGACCGCAATTGGCGAAAAACAAGTAAAATTTCAGAAAAACTTGTTTAAAACGAAAATTATAAAGCTCAGTCGTAGCTGTTAAATTGATATTGGTCAAACGTAATGAAGGGTTAGGAACATAAAAAACCAGATTTTGACATTGAAATTTCCCTTTTTTGAAATTTCAAGGCTGATTTTTGAAATTTTGAGATTTTGACATCTTTTTTGAAATTTCAAGGCTGATTTTTGAAATATCCAAGGTTTGTCCAATTCCTTCGAGAAATTGATCAATTTTTGATTTGTGGTTGGGGCAACATTTATAATATATTTTTTCTCGCAAATTTTTCATAGACTAAAAAGTTGCTCGGATCGTTCTGACAGGGAACGAACGAAAGGAAATAGTTAAATATTAAAATGAAATATCAATAAGGAAACAGAAATAAGTGAGAAAAAAAGACCGTAACGACAGACTCCTGTAAACCTAAATAAAGGATTTATTTAACTAAAGTCAATTTAAGACGAAAGCAGTGAGATTTCCTCTTCATTTCCATCTCTAAACTTGAATCAAATTTCAGAGATCAAAGTTTTCAATTCCCAGAATCTTTCATTGGATTCCTTCCCTGGGGGAAAATGCATGACCAACACCACATAGACCAGCTATACTTCACTAACAGTCTACTTACACGCGTTCGACTCCCAGCCCTGTTCTCGTTTTTGCTCAAGATCATGCTTCTGGTGTTTGGTCATGCTCAAAACACAGGAATTCAAAATCTTGCAAGAATCTTGCGAGATAAATTGAAAAACTATTCATTATCTCAAAATGGTTTGCGGGATTTGAATCTATTCTGCCCCCCCCCCCAGTGTTTTTATCACCCCCAGTTACAAATTATATGTTGTTATATAGCACGTTACTATGTGAGAAAATAGCACGTGCGTCTGAGGGTCATAAAAGATCTATGATTACTAAGCTGGGGGGGGGGGAAACAGATTAGATCCCAGGATTCTTGCTATATTTTGAATTCTTAGGACCCTGGCACCTCCCTAATATCAATGTTTTTCTAAAAGAATCTAAACAGCCACCTCGGGATTTTCTTTATACATGATGGAGTACAGTGTACTAAACATATGATCCTCAAGTCACACAATTCACGTAAGTACACTCACAAATTATTCTGGGTTTCTTCCCAACGTTTAGCCAGTAGTCGTGATTGAATTCTTCCACAAAACTCCAGCATGGTAGCTCCAATCCAATAGCATTGCTGAAATACTTCAAATTTGAGAAGACAGTTTCTGTTTTGAAACTTATATGGAGCACAGCATTAGTCATATTTTGACCGCAAAAATTACAAGTGACTATAGAGAATGACCCAGGTATGATCCAAGGGCCAAATTGGTCATTATTGATTAACGCAGACCAGAGTTATTGGTCAAGAACTGACCAGTATTGATCATGCCAACTTCAGTCGCGTATAGGGCGCCGAGTGCGACCCAAGTTGATAATCTAGATGCAGTTTCCGTCGCGCCTTCTGTTTGGTCAATATCAAGATAGACTAATGGGTGCGCGCAATAACACATAAACTCTGTTTCAGTTCAGCGGTAAGTGCCGTAAATTTTCCTGTCAGAATATTTTTCCACATTTTTTTCCCGTCTTCATAAAATGTTACCAAATACCATCCCGTACCGAACCCCCAGAGTCAATCAGGCCTGATTCAGATATTGTACAGAGGCCACGTTTTGGTAGAGAGATGTCAAGACTTGTGCAGAGGAGCTAAGACTTGAGACCTCTCTAGGCAGAGAGAGGCCAAGACTTGGGTTTTCTTGGCAGAGCAGAACCCGAGTCTTGAGTTTCTCTGAGCCCAGTTAAGCTTGACATCATCCAGATAGGATGTTTTTCATCCAGCAATTGAATTTGAGTATTTCTACACATAATTCTACTCCGTAACCGGGACGAGACATGATGGCGTACTAACAAGAATTTACAAGTTTCTTACGAAAGATAGTTAACTTGTAAGAACTTACAAGTCAGATTTCTAACGTGTAAGTACTTAAAAGACTGATAGTTATCTTGTAAGTTTCTTACAAACTTCACCATAAGTATAAAATTGGTGTCATTACATTGTGTCTTAAATATGTCACTGATTGGTGTGATAAAAATATAAAGAATACATGACTATTTAGGTCTTTGCCGTTTGTGCCCTCAGAGTAGTGAATGGATACGATTTTCACCCCTCCCCCCGACGCACGTGCCATATTTTTAAATAATGATTCACTGTGTAGTGACATGTGCTCTGTAATTGGGGGCGGGGGTTGCATAGCGTACTGAGGGGAGGGGCACAAACGGAAAAGATACGACTATGAATTCATAAAACGTGTGTGTGTTTGTGTGTGTGTGTGTGTTTGTGTGTGTGTGTGTGTGTGTGTGTATGTGTGTGTGTGTGTGTGTGTGTGTGTGTGTGTGTGTGTGTGTGTGTGTGTGTGTGTGTGTGTGTGTGTGTGTGCGTGTGTGTGTGTGTGTGTGTGTGTGGTTAATGTTCATCTTCAGTTCAACTTAACGTTCAGTTGCATCAACGTTCATTGATTTTTCGTTTCAAAATTTGATCAACATTTTTTTCTTTTCATGTTGTTGATTTAAACCTCTTATTTTGATTTAAACTACTAATGATAAAATGTTTTTGTACCACAATTGTTTAGCAAAAATTGAAAGTGTTTGATGTTTGCAAAATTAGTCGTGAAAATTTTTTGTCATCTTAATTACATGGCATTAACCATAATATTTATGAGAGCTCACCGCAAGCTACAGTAATTATTTTAGCAAGTATTAGTTGTGACACCTGGACTCAGTAAAAGATTATTCATTATATCGACAACTCTATAGGAAATCTGAAAGCTTTGTTTTTTCTACAACAACTAATCTCTTCTGCTAAAGCCCCCATCTCAATTCTACATAACGAAATGTTTCCAACCTGCTATTAAAGTTACATATGCTTGAATGAGCAATATGCGTATGTCACAGTTGCTAACACTGCGGGGTGTGCAAAAATAATAAAAGAACCTAATGAGTGCAGAAAATAGTAATTAATGTTTTACAAAAACTAATAGAAATTATCAGATATATTAAAGGCTGTACTGTTGAAACATTTTTCTATGTTTTGTAGAAACCATCCTAAGAGTTCCTTCAATCTATCCAGACAGAATTTTTCATGGGGCTTCTCTAATTTGCTGAAATTTTATTATGGGGTGCAAAAATAAAGGGTGACCAGCGAGACAAAATTTGATACTTTTTGTCATCACATGCAAGATCCTGATAACTCTTGCACAACTACACAACAACATTTATTGGAGCACCCTGTTATCTTCTTGACATGACGGGTTCAGATAGGCCAAGAAAAGAGTACTGCTGCATTCCTGATCGCAAAGTCGGAATGGAAAACGGGTTAAACCACATATAATACAGTGGAAAATTTCAAATGTCATCTTGCTGAAAAAAAATTAAAATCGTCTTAAACTTTTTTTATCGTTTGTATCTCGTTTAAATCAGACAAACAGAGACAATGTTCTCAAACATAAAAACTTGTCAAAGATCAGTTAGTGATTCCATTTGTCGCACAATATTTTTGAGAAGCAGTTTTTTCTAAACGATTTTGTTATTTTGAAAAGAAACGACAGTTAGTTTTTTTTCCTATTTTTTCAGCCGTTGCGTGTACTTTTTGCTTTGAATCATAAGTGACAAACAAAATACCATATTACTGAATAGTAGGTTAAGTCTGCTATTTTGCAGTGGCTGCATTGATTGAGCCCAGGAACAAATGTTCATCTTTTTTTTTGCTAAGTTGCAGCACATTTCAGCGCTAATGAGCTATTATCCGATTTTGAGCTTCAAAGATCCACGATAATATATTTACTCTTTATAGTGATAATAGTCGTAATTGTTAGTATACAGCAGGTACCACATATCCCACCACAGACTTCCGTCGTCTTCAAAGAAGTAATGAGTGCTTATTCGGCAATATTCAGCCCAGTTGTTACCCAGTTCAGAAAGTGCCTTCAAGATAGTCAGGACTCCAGAGAAAAAGAAGTCGATTGAAGTTTGCATAACAACGAGGAAGAATTGGAAATTATGCATATTTTTATTGCATATTATAACCAGAAGGCAATAAGCGTTTAACAGCATAGTCAGAAGGCCAAAGAGTGCCTCAAATTTGGAAAAAAAAATTAGTAAAAGTACTTCAAGATTACTTCTCAACTTTAGCAAAATTTTGTCAAATTTTATGATTTTTATGTCGGATCTTTTATCCCCCCCCCCCCAATTCCTGAGTAACCAGTCCATTCAGTTCGTATTTCGTATCCCTATATTACGGCACATGTATTAATTTCAAAACTTGGCTGCACCATTATAATTATATCGTAAAGGCCTCTTACGCTTAACTCCTAACAAATCCTCAATTTCAGAAAAATCTGACGCTTTTCGTTTCTTTTCATCAGATTTTGCAGAATTTGAACTTCAGTGTCTTTTTAATACTAAATCTTTTTGATGATTAGCAAGCTAAAGCACGTCAATTGCAGCAAAAATTTTCATTGAGAAATTGACTACCAAAAAAAGAAAGTAGAAGCCTCTTAATGTGTTGGAAGTTCATATGTAGTTGAAGGAGTGATCTGTACAACCATTGATGGCATTCAGCGAAGACAAAACCTCAGAGATTATAGCGGATAACAGCACCAATTAGAATCAAAAGACTTATTCTTTGTGCAAAAATGTGTAATGAATTTTTTCAAAGCAGTTGTGTAAAATCAAATAAACATTATTAGTTTTCAAAGATACATGAATTTAAACTTCTGCAGCTCATTTACACAAACTACAAGTAATCTGATAGAAATGACAGAGGCCAGTATAGATATCTTGAAAGGAAAATGAAATTTAATTTTCAAATTTTTTCACTTTCATGGTTAACAGTACAGCAGAAATGTACAGTTTTTAATGGTAGATTTATAAAAAAAACTGCAAAAAAGTAGTGAAGAAAAGAATTTAGCAAGATGATAAAAACTATTCAGCTATTTTTCTCTCTGTAACTTTTCTTATAAGCTAAAATTTCAAAAACTGAGAGCTATTATAAAAGAAATTTTTTATTGAAGACATTGTGGACCTGTTTTGATCCCTAGCTTAGTGGGCATTAAAATTTTAGGCCACTTAGCCGGTGCTATTTTTCACACATTAACGTGTTATTTAACGACCTATAATTGTTTCTTGGGGGCAAAAAAACTATGAGATTGAAACAGAATAGGTCCGACTTTCTAAATGCTACGGACGTGAAAATTAATTGAGTTATCTGATGAGAAAAATTAAGCCGAGAAATCTTTACATTGTTGCTAGTGCTCCCTTTTTGTGTTTTGAAAATGTTCTTCCCAAAAATCGGGAAGAAACCAGTAATAAATCCCTCCGTCATTGTGTTCGTTTTTATTTTGGCTATATTCTGATTGTTTCATGACTGCAATAAGACAAAATTTGGATGAAAATGCAGGTTTTGGAATAACTAAGCCCTATCTTGCGGTCCATTTTTTTGTTGAATTGGTTATTTTCCCATGTAAACACAGCAACATCATATTTGTAAAAAAATGTACTGGACCCTTGAAAATATTCTTTTTCACTAAATATGACATTATTTTTGTCGACAAACCAAAAACTTCTGCTGAACTCATGACAAGACAATCTGGATATATCAAAAGACTTTTGTTTGACATTTGAATTGTTGCTACTAGACCAATAAAAAAGTTATCTGAACAACTCGACTGTGTAAGCTATATCAATAAAGCCCCTTCCACAGTCACGTGCATCACAAATGAAAAAAGAAGCACAAGACAACGCCACCACTTCCACTATGGTATAAGGTACCAGGCATGGCCATTCTTATCTGCCCCCCGAATAAAGTTCGGTTTCAGGGTGAATATATGGGACATTTTACGTAAGTTTATGCTCAATTAATGTATAGCTTGGTCAGATTCACAAATTTCTAGAGAAATCTTTTTTGCGCAAGTCTTGGCCAAGACCTGAGGAGCCTTGAGCCAAGTATTGAGCAGAGTTTTTATTGTTGGTTTGTTCTCGTTTTGTAACGAATGAAGGAGGCCACCACGTACAGTAGCTTGCCTAAGAAACTTTCCAAAGTGAAAAAAGACGCATAAGATAACGCGAGCACTTCCACTATGCCCAAAAACCAGGCATGGCCACTTTTATCTGCCCTTTGAAAACAATTTGGTTTCGGGGTGAATATATGGGGAATTTTAAGTTAATATATACTCAATTCATAAATAACGTGGTCAGATTAACAAATGTCTAGTAAAAAAAGGTTGATTGCATTGTTTTAATTTTGGAATGCATCAACTATAATAAATTTTTTTTAAATTTCTACTTTGCTTATTATCTGCGGAATTGGCGAGACTTGTCAATAAATGTTATACTTTCACCAACACTGAACATATATATGACAAAATTGTCAAATGATGTTCTCATAACCCAAGCATCACGATAGTGTAAATCACTGTTCCAGCTGAAATATTTGTTCGAATAATAGTCGTAGTAATAGTAGTAATCGTAATCGTAATCACCCATTCTCTGAACAGGATTTTGTTGTCCTTTCACTGAAGCGTTTTGTTGTCCCTGAGAATTTTTGCTGAAAACTGCTCATTTTTCTTACTGGTTACCACTTTTCTATCTTACCAAATTGATTTTCTGGACCTCGCTAATGCTCGCATAATCCCTAGTTTTGGCATTTTTGTGTCAACGAGATGTGTCATTAAGTATCTTGTAAGTCATGGTCACTTTCTGTAAAAATACTGCGTAAAAATGTAATGAGAACTGTTTTCATAGCTTAACAAGTGGAACTTGCCATTACAGTTCACAAATGCAAAAAGAAATACCATTTATAGATTGTCATAATCTAACCTGAGCAAAAAATTTTCCCTTTTGTTCTGAAGTTATAGTTCTATGGATGGCAAGGTCATGGTGCCCCTCGATTTTTGGAAGCACAAAACTGATAGATTTACTTGGAAGTGAATTCTTTTTAAAATAAAATTTGGGAAACTTTTTATCTGAATTTTTCTGCGTTTGGTCCCGAAGTAATTGCCGAAAACTTCGGTTAAACTTAAAATACTTTTTAAAATTGCTACCAAAGGAACACATTATGATTTATTTGTTCATATTAAAAATTTGACATTTTTTAGCGCTAGAAGAGTCCAACAATCTAGTGCTATTCTAAAAGAAATCTATGACAGTTTATATTCTAAACTTCTCGCAACAAATTCAGTTTTCTTTAATTCTTTTCAAAACTGAAACAGGATAGTTTCGGTATGAAGCAATTTGAAACAGGGGCAAAGTTTTAAAAATGGCAACCCAAGAAAGCAAAATTTCACAAACCATGATACTCAAGAATTATGTTGGCAGAATTATTCTTATGAAAGTTTCATACAAAAAGGTTTCAAGATAACCAAACGATATATTGTTAACATAAAAAATACAAAATTTATGTAAAGTTGTGTCAACATAACCAAAAAAATACTCTTATGAAAAATTATAGGGGATATATTCGAAACTTCGTCAATATATCCGAAATTATACAATTTAAATGTGCAGCTGTTTCTAAAGTATTGATTTAATAAAACTCTTATTAGTAAGAAACATCAATTTTTGACAAACTTGAATCGTTTTGAAAAACTTTGTCATTTATGGTTGTGGTAAAGAAAGCTACATGGTCCCAACTAAGGAGAGACGTTTTTTCTGTAGATATTTGAGACTATGATGGGTGAATTAAAACAAAGATTGATTATTAACAGAAAAATTCAATTTTCAAGATGCGTTTGAAAATTTATGAAAATTTATGAATTGTTAGCAATTCTTCCGTGTATATTTTCGGCCTCAAAGTTTTGATTTTTAAAAACTTTTTTACAGAATAAAACTAAACAAAAATCTAATCGCGTAACAGTCCAATTTAAATTTGAACACCTCCCTTGTGTAGGTACATAGGGGCCGAGTTTAAAAGTACAAAACGGGGACAAAATTTCAAAAGAATTGCAAACCAACTAAGAATATAAACTAAGAATTATTTCTATCAAACGTTTTAGGGGATTCCAGCAAATGCGTTTCAAAATTACCAAATAATCTATTCTTAACAAATATAATACAATTTATGTGAAGTTCTCAAAATAATCAAAAAATGTGCTATTATCAAAATTTATACGGGATATACTCATTACTGTGTTTAGACATCCAAGCAAAATTTTTAATTTGTCAGATATAACCCCGTCGGACTATGACTTAAAAAACGGGATAGATAAATACACAGAAAGCAAAAAAAAACGAACGTCAGAAAAATAACTTAAGAAGATACAGGCATCCAGACAAAATGTTTTTTGTTGGCTGAGAATACAAACCCTGGAAAGTCTTAACTGACTGTGAAGGCATCAATTGTCCGTTTTGGAAACATGCACAAACAATTTTATCAAATTCCCTTAATACTTTTTAATCAGGATTTTTACCTTGAACAGCAATCTGATTAAAAAAATCGCAGACGCTACAAACTTTCGCAAAGTTTTTTTTTGAAAATATTTTGACGTCAATTTGCCTATAATTAAAAACTAGCAGTTCTTCAATTGTTATTGTGGCTTCCTTTTTCGTCTCTAAGCCTAGCAGAAAACTGAAAAAAAAACAAATTTAAATCAACAAACACTTAGAGTTGAGAAATTAACTGATAAAGAAAAATTGAGTACCGTAGTTTAAATTAACGTATTGCTCAATATATACGCATTGCTCAAAAATTCATTTGTATCAAAGTTGCCGCGGTTTGAAGTAAAATTGAACGCCAAGAATCTGCAAATTTTTTTGACTGTTTTGCAAATCTAAAGACTGATTTTTTTTGATAAAAACCGCCCAAACGCAAATCTTAGACAGTGCCGTAAAGAGAGTTTAGACTAATTCGTTTGATTAGCAAAGTAAGAGAAAAAAGTTGAAATGAACAACTTATGTGTGTGGCTGTTTCTAAAGCAGATTTTTTTGTCAATATGAATTAATTCCTGATTTAATATAAATCTTATTGATAAAAAATCATTTTTTGACAAAACCTAAAAATTTTTTAAAAACCAACATTTTTTGAAAACATTCACCGGAAAATTTTTGTTATTAATGGTTGTCGTAAAGAAAGTAACATTGTCCCAACTAAAGAGATAAGTTGTTTTCTCTAGATATTTGAGACTGACATCGGAGAGGCAAAACAAAGATTGGTTATTAAAAAAATTTAACTTTCAAGAGGCGTTGGAAAATTCATGATATTAATCTCACAATGTTAGCAATCCTGCCGCGTATATTTTCTGTTTTCCTCAATGCTTACATTTTTAGAAACATTTTTTTTGCATAGATAAAAACTAAACAAAGCTCTATTCGTGTAATAGTCAAATTTAAATTCGAACTCCCATCGCGCCCTTGTGTAATTATATGGAGGGACAAGTTTCAAAGTACGAAACAGGGATTAAATTTCAAAAGAATTGCAACTCAAGGAAGCGAAATTTGTTAAACCTCGATAAAGCGAGAATTATTTCTATCAAAGGTTTTAGGAGATTTACCTAATACGATTCAAAATAACCAAACAATCTATTCTTGACAAATGAAATACGAGATTTATGTAAAAGTGCGTCAACATAATCAAAAAATATATTTTTATCAAAAATTATGGGGGTTGTACGCATAATTGTGTCAAGACATCCAAACAAAACTTGTTAATTTGCCAGGTTTAACCCTGTCGAATTATGACTGAAAACACGGGTTAGATAATTCCGCAGAAAATTTTCAAAAAAACTCTTGTTGACGATACTTTGACTTCAAATCGCCAATAATTGAAAACTAGCAGTTCTTCAATTGCATAATTTTAAATTAACAAAAAAAACTTACAGTTGAGAAGTTAGCTGAAACAGAAAAATTGAGTAAGCTAGTTGAAAATTACGTATTGCTCAGTGTATAGGCATTGCTCAAACATCTATTTAAATCAAAGTTGTTGCGGCTTAAATTAAACCATAAGAACAAAGTTGAGAGCCAAAGATCTGCAAAATTTTTTCCGCTGTTTTGCAAATCTCAAGACTTGTTTTTCTTCTTGATAAAAAACACCCAAATGCAAAACTTAAAAGAGTGACGTCATGAGAAGTGTTGACTAATTCATGTTATCTGCAAAATGAAAGCTACAGTTGAATTGTACAACTTATAAGTGCAACGGATTCTAATGCGGAATTTTTTCTCAAATTGTATTAAATCACTGGTTTAATGAATTTTTTATAAGTAAAAAAAAAATAGTTTTTGACAAAACCTAAACCTTTTGAGAAATAAAAATTGTTCTTGAAAGTTTCCCCAAAAATCTTTTGTCCACTAGTGTGGAAAACGAGTAAAAGGTTATGTAACACGGTCCCAACTTAGGAGGGAATAGTTTGTTCTCTAGATCTTTGAAAGTAACGTCGGAGAAGCAAAAAAATGATTGGCTAGGATTAGAAAAAGTTCAATTTTCAAGATGCGTTTGAAAGTTTATGAAAATCAGTCTCACGATGTTAGCAATTTTGCCGAGTATATATTTCCTATTTCCGTTTGTGATTCCCCCCCATCAGGGGTGCTCGTTATCTCAACCCCAAGTTAACGTGCATATAACGTCGTTGTAATGTTTTGCTGTGAAGCGGCACATGTTCCCTAAAAGCGAGCAATACTCTTTGGGGGTTCTAATAACGGAGCAATGGAAAACATTCTAATAAGCGATCGTCGAATTTTTGGACAAAAAGCTTAGTCGACAACTCAAAAGTAAAGAATTTACACCAACAACCCGACTCCACGCCAATGTAATGGCTGGATGAAGTGATATTTTGACGAATGCGAATCTTGTACCGATCAGAATTAGCGCTAATTTTTGCTTGAGCTAATCAGAAAAATCTTTCTGCTAAACCCTTTGCCGGCCGATATTTTTAGCACCAGGCTCGTACGCATCATCGTCAAGCGCAATTAAGCATCCATGAATTTTGAGAATAATTGACCAAAACCAAGATGTTCGTGAACTGGTGCTTTTCGTTACCCCCCCCCCCCCCACACACACATACACCCTACTGCGCTTCAAAATGCTTAGGGAGTGTATGTTATTTTAAGGGTAATGAAATGACCGAGGGGTTTGCACATTATGAGTTAACTGTAAACGCGAAAACAACAAGTTCTTTTTCGTAAACAAGAATGCACGATGGTCTGAACATGAACAAGGTGACACTGATTGGGTTAGAAAACCATTTAGAAAGAGATCAGATCCCAAAAATAAAAAAAACAGTAAAAATTAATGTCAAAATGCCGCATGTGAACAAAAACCAAGAGACAGAAGGCAATTTTTTCTTCAAACACCATTTTCTCTTTTTACTTTTTACTTCAGACAGAAAGCAATTTTTTCTTCAAACACCATTTTCTCTTTTAACTTTAAAATCAGTGCAAAAAAATTTTACGCTGCAAAACCCACTCGCGTTTTCACTCCACTTCCTGTTTCGGCGTGAACAAAATCACTACTCCAATTTGACTTCAAAATTCATAAAAATATGTGAACAATTCTTACAAAAAAGATAGCGCCCCAATAAAATTCAAATTTTTTGAATTGTAAATATTCTTTGAATTGTAAAAAACTAATGCTTGTAGAATGTCTGGAGGTTAAGTAATAAATTAAGGTTAAGTAATAAACAATGTATGGAGGTTAATAATTTGAATAATAAATAAAGACTAAGGTACATGGTTAGCACTCTCAGTCTTGTCAGGGTTAACCGTGTACCTGTCTTTAACGTTGTTCTTCCAGTGACAAGACAGAACAGGTGACAATAGAGCATAGGAAAAATATATGATAATTGTACACAACTATGGCCACTAACACAGATACCATCTCCTCAGAAGATGATCAAAAAGAAGCCCTAAAAATGAGTATTTGGCAAAATACATTTCAGAGAGAAAAGTTTGACAGGAAGATATGGTACACACCAAAACATCAAATGAAGATAAGCATGTCCTCACATAATACTTTGAAAAAAAAATTTACGGTTGACTTAGAAGGTTACATTTAAAATTATTAATAGCAAACAGTTTGTTTTTAAACAAACGTATAACAGGCTCAGGTGTGCGCTCGAAATTGTCCTGATCAGACCATTCCTAGCGCACACCTGACCATTGTGCGCTCGCCTCAGCCTGTGATCCCGTTGATTGATTGATAAAACAATCTGTTAAGTTTTACTATGGCATGTATAAACCAACATCCCTTCCGCATCATTTGATTACCTCTCCCCTGTCTATCAAAATTTATCTCTTACATAAACCATTATGATGCTTCAAATATGATATTAAAATTATTCCAATAATATAAATAATAATGATAAATTACAATAATGATAGAACAATAATAATTTCAGCCCTTATTTGCAAGTATTGTTTTAATTATAAATGATTTAGATTTCAAGCACTTAACTAACTTTTTTTGACACTTAGGTATATTTCTTATTGAACACCCTTATCCATTATTAGTTTATATTATCTCCAAGTGGTTCCAGTAGAAAGCCTCTAGGAGTATACTATAAAGTTTTTGATATCTCACACTGTTTCTATTTAATCCATAGCCTTTGAAGTCTTAATAGAAATGATGCACAACAATATTTAGGCACGGCTACGATTTCAAGTGACAAATCTTACGCCGAGGAATGTTTTAGCCGTAAACCAAGATTTTAAACCTAGATTCATTGTTAACACATGAAACAAAACATGAAGAAACTTCTTGTGTTAAATTTACCGCTAAAGCGAACACAAACAAAAGGCGAAGTTATAACAAAGATTTAATTCGGAATAAAAATCTATTTGCATCAACTAAACCTGATTTTTGCGAAATTGATGTGAAAGACCGGAAATTTATTAACCTCCAAATTTAATTGACCCTTTGATTTTGCTTGTATTTGTTCTTGTTGTAGTCGTATGACATTCTGGACATTGAAGGGTCTCTATGGTTTTCTATGGAGGCATAATTGAAGCTGATTAATGATTTCGGCTGAGAACTATTGGTTTTCATGTCTTTGAAATAATTTGTTTTAAAAATTATAAAAGTATTTTTCAATTTTTACCTTTTTGTTTTTGTCTGTTTGTTAATCAATTTCAATAAAAGCAAATCCCATGTCTTTTGTTCTTTAGTACAAGTGAAATTGTTTTGTTTAAAATTTAACTGATGATATTTTGACATTATTATTTTTTTAGGAAAACTGCTAGACATTGAGTTTTAGTCGTAATTCAATGTCTCTTGCTCCTTAAAACCGGACGCGGCATTGGAAACAAAACGCACATGTGCACCTGAATAATTCATACGAATTTTTCGAAAAACAATACAAAGCTTTCACCAATTCGTTTAGATAATCAAGATAGTTAAGATAACAAAAATACTATGAAATTTGAATATAGGGCCCATTAAATGAATTATGACATTTTGATTAAAAAATAAAAATAAAAAAATGAGTTAAAACTAAGTTTTGCGCAGATTATCTTATTCCGCGAAAGTGCTTCTTAAGTTGTACAAAATTAAATTGCAAATCACAAACTGTACTTAAAAAACCCAATTGAAAGCGTGCGATGGTGCGCTAAAAACGTTGACCAAAACATTGGAGATTTGCTTATTTCTTTCTTCGGCATAATCAAACATACCACTCTAAAATTTGATCACAAATGGCCAATCTTATCTGACATGTCCCTTAGTCTTGGTTCGGGTTATTAAAGATTAATACAGCAATACACTCGTCAAGTACTTTTATTACGTTGTTAAATAAACTGTCACAAGAGTTTTCATTCTCAGGACTGGAAGGAAATTGTTTGAAAAAAATGGCAGCCAGTAAACCATGGGCGATAAATTTAGTCAATGTTTTTTTTAATTTAGGCGAAAGCAGTAAAAGCCAAAAAGTATGATGAAATATCAAAAATATATCGTTTTAAAAACAGGATAGAAAGGTAAAGCCGAATCTTCAAAATTATTCAATATTTCGTATTACCAAAACTCGAGAAACCAAAATGTCTTGGCTATTAATTTATTATTTTTAAAAATTATTTTTACCAGTGTGCAGATTAAAAACAGACAATGATAGGGAGAATAAATTCTTTTTTCATGCATGATGGCAACGATTACAGAGAGGAGAGAATGATGGGACAACAATTTTAAAAAAATTTCCTCGTTGTTTTTCAATCCTTTTCTGTGAAGACTGTTCCTAGGGAGCTCTTTGCTCTTTATCAGTTGAAAGTGCAAAAAATTAAGAAGAGCAGACACCTTTGACAATTTTTTCATTCATAATGTTGGCCAACATCCAATTAAATTATTCGCCTAATGTCTATAGAAATGACACAAAGTATTCTCAATTCCTTTATATTTTTTACAGAATTCGTGCCTAGTTGAAATATCGTCCAAAACTCCGGAAGCCAATTTTCTTCTTCTTGATATAAATCACGAGGGACAGTTTTGTTGTCTCTTTCAGAAATTTCAAATTTTTTTTGAGTTCTCGTCAGAAACATAGATTGAACAAGATTAATAGAGTATGGAAGGTTTGTATCAGTGTGATAAAAACTACAGCTACTATGATGCAACTTAAATAAAATTTTCTACCTGTTTGAGCACTACAGTACAAAATATTTTATTACTTATTAATTAGTTTAATGGCATAATTTTGAGTAAATCGGTGCTATTGAAAACTGCGAACAGATCAAAACGCAAAGATTTTTAACTCAGAACTTTTATTTTGTTTTCTGATTGGCAAATTAGTAAAAGTTAAACTCAACCAAGCTCTCTTGTATTAACATAGGACAAAATTATCAATAAAAAATTAGACATTTGGTAAACTATTTCACGTTCCGTTGTGGTCAATTCAAATCAAAATCTCTGGACTATTGAGGGTTGGTTGTGGTCCGAGAGGCGCGACAAATTGCGAAATATCTTAGCACATGTCAAATATTTCTATAAAATTTATTTCTAGCATTCATTTCTAATGTCAAATAAACTGTATGCAATCAATTAGCCCTAATTGATTGCATGCAAAATCTGTTTTTGAAAAATTAACTTCCGTTACGTCAGCGAGGGAGGTTTTTATTTTTGATAGTCATTGTATAAACTGACAAGATATAAATTGGTGACTGCTGCAAATAGTGTGGAGATAAGTCTGCCAATTACACTGCGGCTCACCGCGGTGTAGTTTTTGCGTTGCTGGAGTAACCAGACCATTTATATCACTAAGTAAAAAAAAATCAACAGTGCTCTGTCATTATAGCAATTATTTTCAATGCATTTATTTTTTCAATTGGCATCGATAAATCAACAGGCATCAGAAGCAATGTAAAAAACACTAGAAGTTTGCTGCTGCGACTTTGTAGCCACCTCCAAGAGCTTGTCTTTGTGACAGGGTGCCAGAAATTGTCATTCAATTCCAAATTTCCAACTTCAATAAAAAGTTTTGATAAAAGTTTTCAGCCAGCATTTCGAACCGCTCGAAAATTTTTTTCAAGTAAGTTGTCAGTTTGTTTAAATAAAGAAAAACAATACTTTAGCCCGCCAAATGATTTTTAGCTATACCATTTTATCTATTATCACAGCTTTTTCTCTGCCATCAAAAAAGTTTAGCATTTAGGAGTGCAAAGTACCTCTGTTCATAACAAAATGCTGCGTGTAAAAAGCACCTTAACCGTTCAAAGCCGTTCAATAAGTTCATCAAATTGCGTTACTCGTGCCCTGGATGAGGAAAAACCGGAAAAATATGTAAGATAAGTGGTGAATAGTTGATTTTTTTCACCGCAAATTTCGTACATAATTTTGCGGTGAAATGCGGTGAAATTATGTAATTTCATCCCTAGAGTAAGCGGTGAACTTGGAAACAATAAGAAAAGCCAGTGTGCGTTTTTTAATTTTCTTTGTTCAATTACTGTATCCCATGAAAAAATTTTTAGTAACATTAGAGCTAAACATATTAGTGTTATTGCTAATAAATTAACAAGAGATCGAAAAATCACTCAAGAAATAAGAAATATACTGCGAGTACAGTTTTATCTAAATGTTGCATCATGTTATAGCTCAAGACCGTAACATCTTTGTTTTAAGACTAAAAACATCAAAATTAATTTTTTCAGTTTTCTTATTGCCAATTTTTCAAAT
>NW_027452444.1:0-1000 GCF_964194025.1 Convolutriloba macropyga | reverse complement strand
ATTTGTCCAGAGGGGGTAAAATGAGGTAAGAGTTGGGCTGCCAAGGGGGGTAAAATGGTGTAAGAGTGAGGGGGTAATTTGTTCAGAGGGTGTAAAATGATGTAAGAGTTGGGCTGCCAAGGGGGGTAAAATGGTGTAAGAGTGAGGGGGTAATTTGTTCAGAGGCGGGAAAATGATGTATGAATTGGACTGCCAAGGGGGTTAAAATTGTGTAAGCGTGAGGGGGTAATTTGTTCAGAGGGGATAAAATGATGTAAGAGTTGGGCTGCCAAGGGGGGTAAAATGGTGTAAGAGTGAGGGGGTAATTTGTTCAGAGGCGGTAAAATGATGTATGAATTGGACTGCCAAGGGGGTTAAAATTGTGTAAGCGTGAGGGGGTAATTTGTTCAGAGGGGATAAAATGATGTAAGAATTGGGCTGCCAAGGGGTTGAAATTGTGTAAGTTTGGGAGGGGGGGGGGGTTAATTTGTCCAGAGGGGGTAAAATGAGGTAAGTGTAGGGCTGCCAAGGGGGGTAAAATGTTGTAAGCGTGAGGGGGTAATTTGTTCAGAGGCGGTAAAATGATGTATGAATTGGACTGCCAAGGGGGTTAAAATTGCGTAAGCGTGAGGGGGTAATTTGTTCAGAGGGGATAAAAATGATGTAAGAATTGGGCTGCCAAGGGGTTGAAATTGTGTAAGTTTGGGAGGGGGGGTTAATTTGTCCAGAGGGGGTAAAATGAGATAAGTGTAGGGCTGCCAAGGGGGGTAAAATGGTGTAAGCGTGAGGGGGTAATTTGTTCAGAGGGGATAAAATGATGTAAGAATTGGGCTGCCAAGGGGTTGAAATTGTGTAAGTTTGGGAGGGGGGGTTAATTTGTCCAGAGGGGGTAAAATGAGATAAGTGTAGGGCTGCCAAGGGGGGTAAAATTGTGTAAGCGTGAGGGGGTAATTTGTTCAGAGGGGATAAAATGATGTAAGAGTTGGGCTGCCAAGGGGGGTAAAATGGTGTAAGAGTGAGG
>NW_027452443.1:0-21576 GCF_964194025.1 Convolutriloba macropyga | reverse complement strand
CACATGTTGATGTTTCAGCTGCCGCTTACTAGAAACAACATAATACTTATCGTGCATACCTTTCCATAACTTGTCCTTTTCAGATGCATTAGTTTCCCTTTGTCTTGGCTTCTACAGTCAGACTGGCTACTAGTAACAGCACAGTACTAATCACATATCGTTCTACAGTTTGCAGACAACTTTCACATGTTGATGTTTCAGCTTTCGCCTACTAGAAACAACATAATACTCGCTGTATACATTTGTAGTTCTCTATGTAACTTTCATGTGAAGAAGTTTCGCCAGTCTTTTTGACTGTCTCAAATCTGAGTCATGCTTAGGCTACTAGTTGCTTCATAGTACTTATCGCCTCGAGATCATTGAACAAAACTTGATTTTCACATGTTGCTGTTTCAGCTTCCGCTTACTAGAAACAACATAATACTAGTCTCATTAAGTTCCGTCTCTTTGCAATTTTCTTATGAAGAAAATTCGCCATCACAATGACTCCAGCAGTTCTTGATCAAGGAATGCAATCATTGATCAGAATGCTATTATTTGAATCGGTTCTGCTTTAAGTGTTCCAATTTTATTGGAAGCACCAACAATAGAACATCAATGTGTTCAATCGAGAGTTATATAACCCTGAATCGGACGCAGTCAACAGCCGAAGCCGAGACCGCCTTTTGCGTTAGAGAGGTCGGTAAACAAATCTTGCGATTCATACCGAATTAACACATATAGCTGTGCTCCTCTTCGTAAAGCGAGCCAAGTGATCCCCTGTTGAAGGATGTATTTGGACCAATCTAGTAGCATTTGGTTTCCAACAAGCTCTCCCAAGTTAGCTTACTATTGGGCTTTTCAACCAATTCGGTTGGCTACAAGCATCATCAAAGTACTAGCCACAGTTTGATCGCAAAATTCTACGACTTTCACATGTTGATGTTTCGGCTTGCGCTTAGCCTACTATAAGCAACATAATACTAGTCATATCATAGAGCGTGATCAGCTTGTGACGTTCTCATGATGAAGTTTCACCAACAGTGTCTCACTTCGAGCTTAAATCCAGCTACTAGTAACTACACAGTACTGACTGCAACGATAACTTTTATCTATACCTTTCACATGCTGCGCTTTCGGCCAGGGCCTACTAACGTCAACATAATACTCGATATAAACTTTTGTTCATGATGCAGCTTCCCCATGCAGAAGTTTCGCCTTCAAATGCTCTCTTGGCCATATGACGTAAGAAAAGGTTACTAGTAACATCACAGTACTAGCCACAGTTTGATTGCAAAATTCTACGACTTTCACATGTTGATGTTTCGGCTTGCGCTTAGCCTACTAGAAGCAACATAATACTAGTCATATCATAGAGCGTGATCAGCTTGTGACGTTCTCATGATGAAGTTTCACCAACAGTGTCTCATTTCGAGCTTAAATCCAGCTACTAGTAACTACACAGTACTGACTGCAACGCTAACTTTTATCTATACCTTTCACATGCTGCGCTTTCGGCCAGGGCCTACTAACGTCAACATAATACTCGATATAAACTTTTGTTCATGATGCAGCTTCCCCATGCAGAAGTTTCGCCTTCAAATGCTCTCTTGGCCATATGACGTAACACAAGGTTACTAGTAACATCACAGTACTAGCCACAATTTGATCGCAAAATTCTACGACTTTCACATGTTGATGTTTCGGCTTGCGCTTAGCCTACTATAAGCAACATAATACTAGTCATATCATAGAGCGTGATCAGCTTGTGACGTTCTCATGATGAAGTTTCACCAACAGTGTCTCACTTCGAGCTTAAATCCAGCTACTAGTAACTACACAGTACTGACTGCAACGATAACTTTTATCTATACCTTTCACATGCTGCGCTTTCGGCCAGGGCCTACTAACGTCAACATAATACTCGATATAAACTTTTGTTCATGATGCAGCTTCCCCATGCAGAAGTTTCGCCTTCAAATGCTCTCTTGGCCATATGACGTAAGAAAAGGTTACTAGTAACATCACAGTACTAGCCACAGTTTGATTGCAAAATTCTACGACTTTCACATGTTGATGTTTCGGCTTGCGCTTAGCCTACTAGAAGCAACATAATACTAGTCATATCATAGAGCGTGATCAGCTTGTGACGTTCTCATGATGAAGTTTCACCAACAGTGTCTCATTTCGAGCTTAAATCCAGCTACTAGTAACTACACAGTACTGACTGCAACGCTAACTTTTATCTATACCTTTCACATGCTGCGCTTTCGGCCAGGGCCTACTAACGTCAACATAATACTCGATATAAACTTTTGTTCATGATGCAGCTTCCCCATGCAGAAGTTTCGCCTTCAAATGCTCTCTTGGCCATATGACGTAACACAAGGTTACTAGTAACATCACAGTACTAGCCACAATTTGATCGCAAAATTCTACGACTTTCACATGTTGATGTTTCGGCTTGCGCTTAGCCTACTAGAAGCAACATAATACTAGTCATATCATGGAGCGTGATCAGCTTGTGACGTTCTCATGATGAAGTTTCACCAACAGTGTCTCATTTCGAGCTTAAATCCAGCTACTAGTAACTACACAGTACTGACTGCAACGATAACTTTTATCTATACCTTTCACATGCTGCGCTTTCGGCCAGGGCCTACTAATGTCAACATAATACTCGATATAAACTTTTGTTCATGATGCAGCTTCCCCATGCAGAAGTTTCGCCTTCAAATGCTCTCTTGGCCATATGACGTAACACAAGGTTACTAGTAACATCACAGTACTAGCCACAATTTGATCGCAAAATTCTACGACTTTCACATGTTGATGTTTCGGCTTGCGCTTAGCCTACTAGAAGCAACATAATACTAGTCATATCATAGAGCTTGATCAGCTTGTGACATTCTCATGATGAAGTTTCACCAACAGTGTCTCATTTTGAGCTTAAATCCAGCTACTAGTAACTACACAGTACTGACTGCAACAATAACTTTTATCTATACCTTTCACATGCTGCGTTTTCGGCCAAGGCCTACTAACGTCAACATAATACTCGATATAAAATTTTGATCATGATGCAGCTTTCCCATGCAGAAGTTTCGCCTTCAAATGCTCTCTTGGCCATATGACGGAACACCAGGTTACTAGTAACATCACAGTACTAGCCACAGTTTGATTGCAAAATTCTACGACTTTCACATGTTGATGTTTCGGCTTGCGCTTAGCCTACTAGAAGCAACATAATACTAGTCATATCATAGAGCGTGATCAGCTTGTGACGTTCTCATGATGAAGTTTCACCAATAGTGTTTCATTCGAATTGGTTCTGCTTTAAGCTCTCCAATTGTTTTGGATGAACCAGTTTTGCCCTTCGAAGCCACTTTTGTGAGCTTTTGTGGGTCTTTACCAAGAGGATATACCTCAAGGCCTCTTTCAATTCCTTTAAGTTCTTTCAACTCCTTTACAGTTTCTAGGTTCACATAGCTGCAAACCTTATTTCTAGTTTTAAGTCTGGCCAACTTGGGGAGAGTTGGTGCAGACCGTGACCAATTCTAGTAGGATGCCACAACAAGAATGTGATCAACTTAGCTTGTCGATGAACCTGCCCCACATTCAAACAACTCTATCGCCTTTTCCTCGTATAGTTATATGCGAGGGCCTCTCATAGAGAGCGCTGTTAGCAACCTTTTCCACATAGACGATAAAGTTGTGAGTGTTTTGCACATGGCTGTTGTCATCACCACGTGACGAGTCAACTCAGCTTGACTCTCTACACTCCGACAAGCTTTGCACATACGCCTTTAGTTCAGTATGTGTCTTTAATCTGACTCCGGTGCCTCAAGCCGGAAAAATTGTCAGATTATGATCATTATCGGTTAGTCATCCCGATGCAAGATCGTATCGTACTGTCTTTGTCTACCTCCAGATTCCGAAGAACAGGAGGAGACTCTCCCAGACCTACATATCTGGGAGAATGTTCAGAGGGCGAGAAGCTGTGGATTACTCTCCCCTAAGAACTGACTAAACTTTACCCTCGTCCAAGGTAAGTTTATTTTAGCTAGCCTTCTATGTAAAGGATCTGAGGCTAAGCTGTGTTTTTTCGAGCCTTTGGCTCGGAGCAAGTTCAGTGGGCGCCCCGAGTAGCTCAACTCTTTCCCACTGAACAGCGCAACGCTCTGTCACTCGCTGGGATTTTTGCGTGTCGGTTCTAACCACGCGACTTGTGGACCTTTTTAGGCCTTTCTCATTCACAAGTCTATAGCTGGGCTTCTATAACCCAGCTTCTGAGATCTAGATAGCTGCAGTTCTGCTAGGCTGCTTTTGCTAACTAGTCTCCCTTTAAGCAGTCCCTTGCCATGACTGCTGAACTATGTATCCACACAAGTAGTTTTTGAGCTCGATACATAATTCGAGATTGGTTGCCAAGCAATCTCTAGCGACAGAGCGTCATGCGCACTACAGACATGGCCTCTACCAGCAGCCATGCCCGAAGGAATCAATCACTGATCCTTCCGCAGGTTCCCCTACGGAAACCTTGTTACGACTTTTACTTCCTCTAGACAATTAAGCTCGATCCGCTTCATCCCGTTGCCGGAGACCGAAGTCCCAACAGTAGGAATTTGCAATTCTTGCTTAACTATCCAATCAGTAGTAGCGACGGGCGGTGTGTACAAAGGGCAGGGACGTAATCCCTATGAGTTGTTGACTCATAAGTACCAGGAATTCCTGGTTCACGTCTGCAAGTTACAACAGACGATCCCCTTGAAGCGCTGTACTTTTCTCTGATTGCCCAGTCCATTTCGGACCAAGGGCTGAGTACTCAATCTAAAAGTACACAGTGTAGCGCGCGTGCAGTCCAGAACATCTAAGGGCATCACAGACCTGTTATAGCCTCACTTCATCTGCGGTATTTAATTCCGCATAGTTCCTCTAAGAAGTGTTTGAATTCACATATAGTGAATTTCATTATTTAGATGGAGAAGATCTCGTTCGTTATCGGAATTAACCAGACAGATCACTCCACTAACTAAGAACGGCCATGCACCACCGCCCATATAATCATGAAAGATATTCAATCTGTCAATCCTTAAGATGTCTGGACCGGGTGAGTTTTCCCGTGTTGAGTCAAATTAAGCCGCAGGCTCCACTCCTGGTGGTGCCCTTCCGTCAATTCCTTTAAGTTTCGATTTTGCAACCATACTTCCCCCGGAACCAATAAACTTTGGTTTCCCGGTTAATCTCTTGCCAAGTCAAGATCGACTTTGACAAATTGTAGGTTGGTATAGTTTATGGTCAGAATTACGAGGGTATCTAATCCTCTTCAATACTCTGACTTTCGTTCTTGATTAATGAAAACATTCTTGGCAAATGCTTTCGCAGTAGTTTGTCTTGCCACGATCCAAGAATTTCACCTCTAACGTAGCAATACAAATGCCCCCGTCTGTTCCTTTCAATCATTACCGCACTCAGCCAACCGGCATCAATCGAGTAGCGGGTCATTCTCCATTATTCCATGCTTTATTATTCGATCCCAAAGGATGCTTTGAACACTCTAATTTTCTCAGGGTGAAAACACCGTTTCCACAGTTCGTCACATTTAAGTGCAAACTATTTCTTCGATGCGAAGGATGAGCGGAACGAGTCAACAGATTTAACTGAAGACCATGTTGCCGTTCTACTCAAACAGATCCAACTATGAGCTTTTTAAACGCAGCAACTATTGCATACGCTTGTAGAGGCTGGTATTACCGCGGCTGCTGGCACCAGACTTGCCCTCTACTCGTTCATCAATGGAGCTTTTAAGTCCATTCCATTCTGATTACAAACCATAAAGGTTCATATCATTATTTCTAGTCACTACCTCCTCGTGCGGAGAGTGGGTAATTTGCGTGCCTGCTGCCTTCCTTGGATGTGGTAGCCGTTTCTAAGGCTCCCTCTCCGGAATCGAACCCTGATTCCCCGTTACCCGTCACAACCATGGTAGTCCGTTACACTACCATCATAGGTTGATAGGTCAGAAATTCGGAAGTTCCGTCCCCAAGCCGAAGCTATCTGGGATCTTTCAGTTACTAGGACTCATCACGGGATGTGTCTGTACTTAGCAAATCACCCGGTGTAGTCTTGTAAAAGTCTCCGACAGTGTCGGACAATCAGCATGCATTAGCTGCAGGGTTACCGCAGTTATTCATTTAGCTTGCAAATCAACTAATAGATAGTAACTGATTTAATGAGCCATTCGCGGTTCCACTTTTTCAAGCTTCGCTTGCACATGCATGGCTTAGTCTTTCAGACAAGCATATGGCAACTGACAGGATCAATCAGTTTAATTGTACTTTGAACAATCTTTCGATTTGTTCGAATTTAGAAAGACATAGCCTTGCGGCCTCGTCAATCTTGCTTTGAGCTTTTTAAATCACGAAGAGTTTCAATGCATGCTTTGGCATGGCTACTAGTTACTACACAGTACTCTACACACTTAGAGTTACCCACGATTACACATTTCACATGCTGATGTTTCGGCTCGCGCGTACTAGAAACAGCATAATACTATGTGTACTGGTAGATAGCGCTCTGTGAGCATTTCCCATGAGCAGGTTTTGCCCTCCAAATCTCTGTTCTACTGTTACCAATACCGGCTAACAACTGTATCATACTAGGGAGAATTGACTCATGATTTAAAAACCAGATGTTCACATGTCGATGTTTCGGCTCTCGCCTACTAGAAACAACATAATACTAGTCTGTTAAAAATCTCAATCACGCCGCCTCTTCAGATACAGAAGTTTTACCTTTTATTGGTTAGAGAACAGCTTTCCAGCTGTCGACATGGTTACTAGTAACAACACCGTACTCAACACAAAAACTTTTCAACTTCACAACTTTCACATGCTGATGTTTCTGCTTTCGCATACTAGAAACAGCATAATACTTATTGTTTTGTCAAGTAATTTGTGTGTCTTTCCCATGTGAAGTTTCACCGGTCAACAATGTTTCCCTGACCAATTACGGCTACTAGTAGCTGTATAATACTAGGGAAAATGATTGAGGATTTAATATCAGATTTTCACATGTTGATGTTTCGGCTTTCGCCTACTAGAAACAACATAATACTAGTCTGCTAAGAAATCTCGCTCAAATTGCCTTTTCACATACAGAAGTTTCACCTTCTATTGGTTAGAGAACAGTTCTCAGCTGTCGACATGGTTACTAGTAACAACATCGTACTCAACACAAAAATTCTTCAACTTCACAACTTTCACATGCTGATGTTTCTGCTTTCGCGTACTAGAAACAGCATAATACTTATTGCTTTGTCAAGAAGTGTGTGTGTCTTTCCCATGCGAAAGTTTCACCGGTCAGCAATAATTGCCGTGTCCAATTAAGGTTACTCATAGCTGTATAATACTAGGGAAAATGATTGAGGATTTAATATCAGATTTTCACATGTTGATGTTTCGGCTTTCGCCTACTAGAAACAACATAATACTAGTCTGCTAATAAATCTCGCTCAAATTGCCTTTTCACATACAGAAGTTTCACCTCTTCTTGGTCACTGTACAGATGATGCTGTCTGTTCTTTATTTGGTTCTGCTTATTATAAGGAGGGGCATCACTCCTTCCTCCTTGGTTTGCATGCATTAAGCCTGCTTTGTGAAAAGCGTATCTTTCTAGCTTTTCTTCGCCTTACTCGAGTAGGACGATACAATCCAGACATTAGTCAGTCTTGGTGTAAAGTCACTGAGTATTATTCGGTTCTGCTTTATTCAGCAATATGCTGTATAATTGTTGTAATTTGCGAACATATTTGTTCTCAGTTCCGAACTACTAGCGACGACAGATTACCAGCGGTCATGAGCCATCAAGGTAGTTCTTTGGTGCATCAAGTAGAGAGGTGCCATCAAACAACACTTCCCTAATAATGCTACACACATAGAATTTGCTACAGTGCAGCTTTTTACTTTGCAAAATTTGCGCACAAATTTTGCATAGAATAAATGTTTTATCAAGATTTTTAGATCCCCTCCCTTGAGAGAACGTTACTCCTTTAAGTGAACACCCCGCGGCGTCCTGTTGTTATTGCTTATAACCATTTCGCAAGCCGGAGGCATAATGCACTACGCAAGCCGCTACTTTGGCACAGAGGCACCTAGTTTTACACCCGGGACTTCAGGTGGCCCAGTTTTACACCCAGTACAGCGGTGCCAGTTGGTAACCCGGTGGATCCTCGGAGACCAGACATGATCATAGATCAAACCCGATGTATGCTACTCCTGAACGTATAGTATCTCCACTGTGCAATGAAATTATCGTTCGTTTCGGGCCTTCCTATACGTTCAGCAGACAATCGCTAGGAATTCACCTCGTGACCCGTGGTGACCACACTGGATTTCAAGTTTATTGATTTGGACAGACCTGTCATTTATTTTGCTTTTCAGCTTCAGTTCTGCTCGATCTAGCTTGCCTAAGGCTTGATCTCGCTTTGCTCACCCCTGTAGGAGCCTCTACTAGTACCACTCGGAGTAATGGGGAATCCACCAGACCTAATCGATGAATGCCATCAAACAACAAACATCATACCCGGCTTCATCAGGCATATTTTATTACTTCCGAGAGGTACTTTAGTATCAGATCTTTCTCCATGCCTCTTATGAGGACCCGTCAGACCTTTCGGTTTATCGTTTAGCTTCAGTCCTGCTCGATCTAGCTTTCCCAAGGCTCGATCTAGCTCTATTCGCCCCACTAGAGGGCTCTCTAAGACCCCTCGGTCTTAGTGTTAGCTCCGGTACTGCTCGGTCGTGCTTGCTGAAGGCCCGACCCAGCTTTAGTTAGATTCTCGTACTTTCTCTTGGCCTCTCTAGGAGGACCAGACAGACCTCTCGGTCTATCGTTTAGCTTCAGTCCTGCTCGATCTAGCTTGCCCAAGGCTTGATCAAGCTCTATTCGCCCCGCTAGAGGGCTCTCTAAGACCCCTCGGTCTTAGTGTTATCTTCTGTAATGCCTAACCAAGCTTACTACAGGCCTTGGTCAGGTCTTTATCGGTCACCGATTAGTAACAGACCAATCATAGGGCCTTCCACCCTATCCGGGTTGAGGTCTTTAGTCCAGCCATATTTTGACAAGACACCTCTCCCTAATAATGCCCCACACATAGAATTACTGTCCATGCAGTATTTAACTTGTGTTTTTTTCTAAAATTTGATTTTCACTTTTTGGAGGTTCATTTGCTCCTCTGACACTCTTTCAGCTTCAATCTTACTCGATCTAGCTTTCCCAAGGCTCGATCTAGCTCTATTCGCCCCACTAGAGGGCTCTCTAAGACACTTCGGTCTTAGTGTTAGCTCCGGTCTTGCTCAATCGTGCTTGCTGAAGGCGCGATCAAGCTTTAGTTAGCTTCTCGTACTTCCTCTTGGCCTCTCTAGGAGGACCAGACAGACCTCTCGGTCTATCGTTTAGCTTCAGTCCTGCTCGATCTAGCTTTCCCAAGGCTCGATCTAGCTCTATTCGCCCTGCTAGAGGGCTCTCTAAGACCCCTCGGTCTTAGTGTTAGCTCCGGTACAGCTCGGTCGTGCTTGCTGAAGGCCCGATCAAGCTTTAGTTAGATTCTCGTACTTTCTCTTGGCCTCTATAGGAGGACCAGACAGACCTCTCGGTCTATCGTTTAGCTTCAGTCCTGCTTGATCTAGCTTTCCCAAGGCTCGATCTAGCTCTATTCGCCCTGCTAGAGGGCTCTCTAAGACCCCTCGGTCTTAGTGTTAGCTCCGGTACAGCTCGGTCGTGCTTGCTGAAGGCCCGATCAAGCTTTAGTTAGCTTCTCGTACTTTCTCTTGGCCTCTCTAGGAGGACCAGACAGACCTCTCGGTCTATCGTTTAGCTTCAGTCCTGCTCGATCTAGCTTTCCCAAGGCTCGATCTAGATCTATTCGCCCTGCTAGAGGGCTCTCTAAGACCCCTCGGTCTTAGTGTTAGCTCCGGTACAGCTCGGTCGTGCTTGCTGAAGGCCTGATCAAGCTTTAGTTAGCTTCTCGTACTTTCTCTTGGCCTCTCTAGGAGGACCAGACAGACCTTTCGGTCTCTTGCTTAGCTTCAGTCCTGCTCGATCTAGCTTTCCCAAGGCTCGATCTAGCTCTATTCGCCCCGCTAGAGGGCTCTCTAAGACCCCTCGGTCTTAGTGTTAACTCCTGTAATGCCTAACCAAGCTTACTACAGGCCTTGGTCAGGTCTTTATCGGTCACCGATTAGTAACAGACCGATCATGGGGCCTTCCACCCTATCCGGGTTGAGGTCTTTAGTCCAGCCATATTTTGACAAGACACCTCCCCCTAATAATGCCCCACACATAGAAATACTGTCCATGCAGTATCTAACTTGTGTTTTTTCTAAAATTTGATTTTCACTTTTTGGAGGTTCATTTGCTCCTCTGACACTCTTTCAGCTTCAATCTTACTCGATCTAGCTTTCCCAAGGCTCGATCTAGCTCTATTCGCCCCACCAGAGGGCTCTCTAAGACACTTCGGTCTTAGTGTTAGCTCCGGTCTTGCTCAATCGTGCTTGCTGAAGGCGCGATCAAGCTTTAGTTAGCTTCTCGTACTTTCTCTTGGCCTCTCTAGGAGGACCAGACAGACCTCTCGGTCTATCGTTTAGCTTCAGTCCTGCTCGATCTAGCTTTCCCAAGGCTCGATCTAGCTCTATTCGCCCCGCTAGAGGGCTCTCTAAGACCCCTCGGTCTTAGTGTTAGCTCCGGTACAGCTCGGTCGTGCTTGCTGAAGGCCCGATCAAGCTTTAGTTGGCTTCTCGTACTTTCTCTTGGCCTCTCTAGGAGGACCAGACAGACCTCTCGGTCTCTTGCTTAGCTTCAGTCCTGCTCGATCTAGCTTGCCCAAGGCTTGATCAAGCTCTATTCGCCCCGCTAGAGGGCTCTCTAAGACCCCTCGGTCTTAGTGTTAGCTCCGGTACAGCTCGGTCGTGCTTGCTGAAGGCCCGATCAAGCTTTAGTTAGCTTCTCGTTTTTTCTCTTGGCCTCTCTAGGAGGACCAGACAGACCTCTCGGTCTATCGTTTAGCTTCAGTCCTGCTCGATCTAGCTTTCCCAAGGCTCGATCTAGCTCTATTCGCCCCGCTAGAGGGCTCTCTAAGACCCCTCGGTCTTAGTGTTAGCTCCGGTACAGCTCGGTCGTGCTTGCTGAAGGCCCGATCAAGCTTTAGTTGGCTTCTCGTACTTTCTCTTGGCCTCTCTAGGAGGACCAGACAGACCTCTCGGTCTATCCTTTAGCTTCAGTCCTGCTCGATCTAGCTTTCCCAAGGCTCGATCTAGCTCTATTCGCCCCGCTAGAGGGCTCTCTAAGACCCCTCGGTCTTAGTGTTATCTCCTGTAATGCCTAACCAAGCTTACTACAGGCCTTGGTCAGGTCTTTATCGGTCACCGATTAGTAACAGACCGATCATAGGGCCTTCCACCCTATCTGGGTTGAGGTCTTTAGTCCAGCCATATTTTGACAAGACACCTCCCCCTAATAATGCCCCACACATAGAATTACTGTTTATGCAGCTTTTCACTTGTGAAATTTTTAATTTTCGCAATTATTATAGAATAAGTGTTTGCGCAGCTTTTCATAGGTCGAGCTCTAGCTAGCTAGCTCAAGCTAGCTAGCTAGCTCAAGCTCAAGCTATCTAGCTCAAGCTCAAGCCAGCTAGCTCAAGCTCAAGCTAGCTAGCTAGCTCAAGCTCAAGCTAGCTAGCTAGCTCAAGCTCAAGCTAGCTAGCTCAAGCTCAAGCTAGCTAGCTCAAGCTCAAGCTAGCTAGCTAGCTCAAGCTCAAGCTCAAGCTAGCTAGCTCAAGCTCAAGCTCAAGCTAGCTAGCTAGCTCAAGCTCAAGCTAGCTAGCTAGCTCAAGCTCAAGCTAGCTAGCTAGCTCAAGCTCAAGCTAGCTAGCTCAAGCTCAAGCTCAAGCTCAAGCTAGCTAGCTAGCTCAAGCTAGCTAGCTAGCTCAAGCTCAAGCTAGCTAGCTAGCTCAAGTTCAAGCTAGCTAGCTAGCTCAAGCTCAAGCTAGCTAGCTAGCTCAAGCTCAAGCTAGCTAGCTCAAGCTCAAGCTAGCTAGCTCAAGCTCAAGCTAGCTAGCTAGCTCAAGCTCAAGCTCAAGCTAGCTAGCTCAAGCTCAAGCTCAAGCTAGCTAGCTAGCTCAAGCTCAAGCTAGCTAGCTAGCTCAAGCTCAAGCTCAAGCTAGCTAGCTAGCTCAAGTTCAAGCTAGCTAGCTAGCTCAAGCTCAAGCTAGCTAGCTCAAGCTCAAGCTAGCTAGCTCAAGCTCAAGCCAGCTAGCTCAAGCTCAAGCTCAAGCTAGCTAGCTAGCTCAAGCACAAGCTAGCTAGCTAGCTCAATCTCAAGCTAGCTAGCTCAAGCTCAAGCTAGCTAGCTCAAGCTCAAGCTAGCTAGCTAGCTCAAGCTCAAGCTCAAGCTAGCTAGCTCAAGCTCAAGCTCAAGCTAGCTAGCTAGCTCAAGCTCAAGCTAGCTAGCTAGCTCAAGCTCAAGCTCAAGCTAGCTAGCTCAAGCTCAAGCTCAAGCTAGCTAGCTAGCTCAAGCTCAAGCTGGCTAGCTAGCTCAAGCTCAAGCTAGCTAGCTAGCTCAAGCTCAAGCTAGCTAGCTCAAGCTCAAGCTCAAGCTCAAGCTAGCTAGCTAGCTCAAGCTAGCTAGCTAGCTCAAGCTCAAGCTAGCTAGCTAGCTCAAGTTCAAGCTAGCTAGCTAGCTCAAGCTCAAGCTAGCTAGCTAGCTCAAGCTCAAGCTAGCTAGCTCAAGCTCAAGCTAGCTAGCTCAAGCTCAAGCTAGCTAGCTAGCTCAAGCTCAAGCTCAAGCTAGCTAGCTCAAGCTCAAGCTCAAGCTAGCTAGCTAGCTCAAGCTCAAGCTAGCTAGCTAGCTCAAGCTCAAGCTAGCTAGCTAGCTCAAGTTCAAGCTAGCTAGCTAGCTCAAGCTCAAGCTAGCTAGCTCAAGCTCAAGCTAGCTAGCTCAAACTCAAGCTAGCTAGCTAGCTCAAGTTCAAGCTAGCTAGCTAGCTCAAGCTCAAGCTAGCTAGCTAGCTCAAGCTCAAGCTAGCTAGCTCAAGCTCAAGCTAGCTAGCTCAAGCTCCAGCTAGCTAGCTAGCTCAAGCTCAAGCTCAAGCTAGCTAGCTCAAGCTCAAGCTCAAGCTAGCTAGCTAGCTCAAGCTCAAGCTAGCTAGCTAGCTCAAGCTCAAGCTAGCTAGCTAGCTCAAGTTCAAGCTAGCTAGCTAGCTCAAGCTCAAGCTAGCTAGCTCAAGCTCAAGCTAGCTAGCTCAAGCTCAAGCCAGCTAGCTCAAGCTCAAGCTCAAGCTAGCTAGCTAGCTCAAGCACAAGCTTGCTAGCTAGCTCAAGCTCAAGCTAGCTAGCTCAAGCTCAAGCTAGCTAGCTCAAGCTCAAGCTAGCTAGCTCAAGCTCAAGCTCAAGCTAGCTAGCTAGCTCAAGCACAAGCTTGCTAGCTAGCTCAAGCTCAAGCTAGCTAGCTCAAGCTCAAGCTAGCTAGCTCAAGCTCAAGCTAGCTAGCTAGCTCAAGCTCAAGCTCAAGCTAGCTAGCTCAAGCTCAAGCTCAAGCTAGCTAGCTGGCTCAAGCTCAAGCTAGCTAGCTAGCTCAAGCTCAAGCTAGCTAGCTAGCTCAAGCTCAAGCTAGCTAGCTCAAGCTCAAGCTCAAGCTAGCTAGCTAGCTCAAGCTAGCTAGCTAGCTCAAGCTCAAGCTAGCTAGCTAGCTCAAGTTCAAGCTAGCTAGCTAGCTCAAGCTCAAGCTAGCTAGCTAGCTCAAGCTCAAGCTAGCTAGCTCAAGCTCAAGCTAGCTAGCTCAAGCTCAAGCTAGCTAGCTAGCTCAAGCTCAAGCTCAAGCTAGCTAGCTCAAGCTCAAGCTCAAGCTAGCTAGCTAGCTCAAGCTCAAGCTAGCTAGCTAGCTCAAGCTCAAGCTAGCTAGCTAGCTCAAGTTCAAGCTAGCTAGCTAGCTCAAGCTCAAGCTAGCTAGCTCAAGCTCAAGCTAGCTAGCTCAAGCTCAAGCCAGCTAGCTCAAGCTCAAGCTCAAGCTAGCTAGCTAGCTCAAGCACAAGCTAGCTAGCTAGCTCAAGCTCAAGCTAGCTAGCTCAAGCTCAAGCTAGCTAGCTCAAGCTCAAGCTAGCTAGCTAGCTCAAGCTCAAGCTCAAGCTAGCTAGCTCAAGCTCAAGCTCAAGCTAGCTAGCTAGCTCAAGCTCAAGCTAGCTAGCTAGCTCAAGCTCAAGCTAGCTAGCTCAAGCTCAAGCTCAAGCTAGCTAGCTAGCTCAAGCTCAAGCTAGCTAGCTAGCTCAAGCTCAAGCTAGCTAGCTAGCTCAAGCTCAAGCTAGCTAGCTCAAGCTCAAGCTCAAGCTCAAGCTAGCTAGCTAGCTCAAGCTAGCTAGCTAGCTCAAGCTCAAGCTAGCTAGCTAGCTCAAGTTCAAGCTAGCTAGCTAGCTCAAGCTCAAGCTAGCTAGCTAGCTCAAGCTCAAGCTAGCTAGCTCAAGCTCAAGCTAGCTAGCTCAAGCTCAAGCTAGCTAGCTAGCTCAAGCTCAAGCTCAAGCTAGCTAGCTCAAGCTCAAGCTCAAGCTAGCTAGCTAGCTCAAGCTCAAGCTAGCTAGCTAGCTCAAGCTCAAGCTAGCTAGCTAGCTCAAGTTCAAGCTAGCTAGCTAGCTCAAGCTCAAGCTAGCTAGCTCAAGCTCAAGCTAGCTAGCTCAAACTCAAGCTAGCTAGCTAGCTCAAGTTCAAGCTAGCTAGCTAGCTCAAGCTCAAGCTAGCTAGCTAGCTCAAGCTCAAGCTAGCTAGCTCAAGCTCAAGCTAGCTAGCTCAAGCTCAAGCTAGCTAGCTAGCTCAAGCTCAAGCTCAAGCTAGCTAGCTCAAGCTCAAGCTCAAGCTAGCTAGCTAGCTCAAGCTCAAGCTAGCTAGCTAGCTCAAGCTCAAGCTAGCTAGCTAGCTCAAGTTCAAGCTAGCTAGCTAGCTCAAGCTCAAGCTAGCTAGCTCAAGCTCAAGCTAGCTAGCTCAAGCTCAAGCCAGCTAGCTCAAGCTCAAGCTCAAGCTAGCTAGCTAGCTCAAGCACAAGCTTGCTAGCTAGCTCAAGCTCAAGCTAGCTAGCTCAAGCTCAAGCTAGCTAGCTCAAGCTCAAGCTAGCTAGCTCAAGCTCAAGCTCAAGCTAGCTAGCTAGCTCAAGCACAAGCTTGCTAGCTAGCTCAAGCTCAAGCTAGCTAGCTCAAGCTCAAGCTAGCTAGCTCAAGCTCAAGCTAGCTAGCTAGCTCAAGCTCAAGCTCAAGCTAGCTAGCTCAAGCTCAAGCTCAAGCTAGCTAGCTAGCTCAAGCTCAAGCTAGCTAGCTAGCTCAAGCTCAAGCTAGCTAGCTAGCTCAAGCTCAAGCTAGCTAGCTCAAGCTCAAGCTCAAGCTAGCTAGCTAGCTCAAGCTAGCTAGCTAGCTCAAGCTCAAGCTAGCTAGCTAGCTCAAGTTCAAGCTAGCTAGCTAGCTAGCTCAAGCTCAAGCTAGCTAGCTAGCTCAAGCTCAAGCTATCTAGCTCAAGCTCAAGCTAGCTAGCTCAAGCTCAAGCTAGCTAGCTAGCTCAAGCTCAAGCTCAAGCTAGCTAGCTCAAGCTCAAGCTCAAGCTAGCTAGCTAGCTCAAGCTCAAGCTAGCTAGCTAGCTCAAGCTCAAGCTAGCTAGCTAGCTCAAGTTCAAGCTAGCTAGCTAGCTCAAGCTCAAGCTAGCTAGCTCAAGCTCAAGCTAGCTAGCTCAAGCTCAAGCCAGCTAGCTCAAGCTCAAGCTCAAGCTAGCTAGCTAGCTCAAGCTCAAGCTCAAGCTCAAGCTAGCTAGCTAGCTCAAGTTCAAGCTAGCTAGCTAGCTCAAGCTCAAGCTAGCTAGCTCAAGCTCAAGCTAGCTAGCTCAAGCTCAAGCCAGCTAGCTCAAGCTCAAGCTCAAGCTAGCTAGCTAGCTCAAGCTCAAGCTAGCTAGCTCAAGCTCAAGCTAGCTAGCTAGCTAGCTCAAGCTCAAGCTCAAGCTAGCTAGCTCAAGCTCAAGCTCAAGCTAGCTAGCTCAAGCTCAAGCTCAAGCTAGCTAGCTCAAGCTCAAGCTCAAGCTAGCTAGCTCAAGCCCAAGCTCAAGCTAGCTAGCTAGCTCAAGCTCAAGCTAGCTAGCTCAAGCTCAAGCTCAAGCTCAAGCTAGCTAGCTAGCTAGCTCAAGCTCAAGCTCAAGCTAGCTAGCTAGCTCAAGCTCAAGCTAGCTAGCTCAAGCTCAAGCTAGCTAGCTAGCTCAAGTTCAAGCTAGCTAGCTAGCTCAAGCTCAAGCTAGCTAGCTAGCTCAAGCTCAAGCTAGCTAGCTCAAGCTCAAGCTAGCTAGCTCAAGCTCAAGCTAGCTAGCTAGCTCAAGCTCAAGCTCAAGCTAGCTAGCTCAAGCTCAAGCTCAAGCTAGCTAGCTAGCTCAAGCTCAAGCTAGCTAGCTAGCTCAAGCTCAAGCTAGCTAGCTAGCTCAAGTTCAAGCTAGCTAGCTAGCTCAAGCTCAAGCTAGCTAGCTCAAGCTCAAGCTAGCTAGCTCAAACTCAAGCTAGCTAGCTAGCTCAAGTTCAAGCTAGCTAGCTAGCTCAAGCTCAAGCTAGCTAGCTAGCTCAAGCTCAAGCTAGCTAGCTCAAGCTCAAGCTAGCTAGCTCAAGCTCAAGCTAGCTAGCTAGCTCAAGCTCAAGCTCAAGCTAGCTAGCTCAAGCTCAAGCTCAAGCTAGCTAGCTAGCTCAAGCTCAAGCTAGCTAGCTAGCTCAAGCTCAAGCTAGCTAGCTAGCTCAAGTTCAAGCTAGCTAGCTAGGTCAAGCTCAAGCTAGCTAGCTCAAGCTCAAGCTAGCTAGCTCAAGCTCAAGCCAGCTAGCTCAAGCTCAAGCTCAAGCTAGCTAGCTAGCTCAAGCACAAGCTTGCTAGCTAGCTCAAGCTCAAGCTAGCTAGCTCAAGCTCAAGCTAGCTAGCTCAAGCTCAAGCTAGCTAGCTCAAGCTCAAGCTCAAGCTAGCTAGCTAGCTCAAGCACAAGCTTGCTAGCTAGCTCAAGCTCAAGCTAGCTAGCTCAAGCTCAAGCTAGCTAGCTCAAGCTCAAGCTAGCTAGCTAGCTCAAGCTCAAGCTCAAGCTAGCTAGCTCAAGCTCAAGCTCAAGCTAGCTAGCTAGCTCAAGCTCAAGCTAGCTAGCTAGCTCAAGCTCAAGCTAGCTAGCTAGCTCAAGCTCAAGCTAGCTAGCTCAAGCTCAAGCTCAAGCTAGCTAGCTAGCTCAAGCTAGCTAGCTAGCTCAAGCTCAAGCTAGCTAGCTAGCTCAAGTTCAAGCTAGCTAGCTAGCTCAAGCTCAAGCTAGCTAGCTAGCTCAAGCTCAAGCTAGCTAGCTCAAGCTCAAGCTAGCTAGCTCAAGCTCAAGCTAGCTAGCTAGCTCAAGCTCAAGCTCAAGCTAGCTAGCTCAAGCTCAAGCTCAAGCTAGCTAGCTAGCTCAAGCTCAAGCTAGCTAGCTAGCTCAAGCTCAAGCTAGCTAGCTAGCTCAAGTTCAAGCTAGCTAGCTAGCTCAAGCTCAAGCTAGCTAGCTCAAGCTCAAGCTAGCTAGCTCAAGCTCAAGCCAGCTAGCTCAAGCTCAAGCTCAAGCTAGCTAGCTAGCTCAAGCTCAAGCTCAAGCTAGCTAGCTAGCTCAAGTTCAAGCTAGCTAGCTAGCTCAAGCTCAAGCTAGCTAGCTCAAGCTCAAGCTAGCTAGCTCAAGCTCAAGCCAGCTAGCTCAAGCTCAATCTCAAGCTAGCTAGCTAGCTCAAGCTCAAGCTAGCTAGCTCAAGCTCAAGCTAGCTAGCTAGCTAGCTCAAGCTCAAGCTCAAGCTAGCTAGCTCAAGCTCAAGCTCAAGCTAGCTAGCTCAAGCTCAAGCTCAAGCTAGCTAGCTCAAGCTCAAGCTCAAGCTAGCTAGCTCAAGCTCAAGCTCAAGCTAGCTAGCTAGCTCAAGCTCAAGCTAGCTAGCTCAAGCTCAAGCTCAAGCTCAAGCTAGCTAGCTAGCTAGCTCAAGCTCAAGCTCAAGCTAGCTAGCTAGCTCAAGCTCAAGCTAGCTAGCTCAAGCTCAAGCCAGCTAGCTCAAGCTCAAGCTCAAGCTAGCTAGCTAGCTCAAGCTCAAGCTAGCTAGCTCAAGCTCAAGCCAGCTAGCTCAAGCTCAAGCTCAAGCTCAAGCTAGCTAGCTAGCTCAAGCTCAAGCTAGATAGCTAGCTCAAGCTAGCTAGCTAGCTCAAGCTCAAGCTCAAGCTAGCTAGCTAGCTAGCTCAAGCTCAAGCTAGCTAGCTCAAGCTCAAGCCAGCTAGCTCAAGCTCAAGCTCAAGCTAGCTAGCTAGCTCAAGCTCAAGCTAGCTAGCTCAAGCTCAAGCTCAAGCGAGCTAGCTAGCTCAAGCTCAAGCTAGCTAGCTAGCTCAAGCTCAAGCTAGCTAACTCAAGCTAACTCAGCTAGCTCAAGCTAACTCAAGCTAGCTAAAGCTAACTCAAGCTAACTCAAGCTAACTCAAGCTAACTCAAGCTAGCTAAAGCTAACTCAAGCTAACTCAAGCTAACCCGAGCTAACTCAAGCTAGCTCAAGCTAACCCAAGCTAGCTAAAGCTAACTCAAGCTAACTCAAGCTAATTCAAGCTAACTCAAGCTAACTCAAGCTAACTCAAGCTAACTCAAGCTAGCTAAAGCTAACTCAAGCTAACTCAAGCTAACTCAAGCTAACCCGAGCTAACTCAAGCTAACTGAAGGTAGCTAAAGCTAGTTCAAGCTAACTCAAGCTAGCTAAAGCTAAGACAAGCTAACTCAAGCTAACTCAAGCTAACTCAAGCTAACTCAAGCTAACTCAAGCTAGTTCAAGCTAACTCAAGCTAACTCAAGCTAACTCAAGCTAGCTAAAGCTAACTCAAGCTAACTCAAGCTAACTCAAGCTAACCCGAGCTAACTCAAGCTAACTCAAGGTAGCTAAAGCTAGTTCAAGCTAACTCAAGCTAGCTAAAGCTAAGACAAGCTAACTCAAGCTAACTCAAGCTAACTCAAGCTAACTCAAGCTAACTCAAGCTAGTTCAAGCTAACTCAAGCTAGCTAAAGCTAACTCAAGCTAACTCAAGCTAACTCAAGCTAGCTCAAGCTAACTCAAGCTAGTTCAAGCTAACTCAAGCTAGCTAAAGCTAACTCAAGCTAACTCAAGCTAACTCAAGCTAACTCAAGCTAGCTAAAGCTAACTCAAGCTAACTCAAGCTAACCCGAGCTAACTCAAGCTAGCTCAAGCTAACCCAAGCTAGCTAAAGCTAACTCAAGCTAACTCAAGCTAATTCAAGCTAACTCAAGCTAACTCAAGCTAACTCAAGCTAACTCAAGCTAGCTAAAGCTAACTCAAGCTAACTCAAGCTAACTCAAGCTAACCCGAGCTAACTCAAGCTAACTCAAGGTAGCTAAAGCTAGTTCAAGCTAACTCAAGCTAGCTAAAGCTAAGACAAGCTAACTCAAGCTAACTCAAGCTAACTCAAGCTAACTCAAGCTAACTCAAGCTAACTCAAGCTAGCTAAAGCTAACTCAAGCTAACTCAAGCTAACTCAAGCTAACCCGAGCTAACTCAAGCTAACTCAAGGTAGCTAAAGCTAGTTCAAGCTAACTCAAGCTAGCTAAAGCTAAGACAAGCTAACTCAAGCTAACTCAAGCTAACTCAAGCTAACTCAAGCTAACTAAAGCTAGTTCAAGCTAACTCAAGCTAGCTAAAGCTAACTCAAGCTAACTCAAGCTAACTCAAGCTAGCTCAAGCTAACTCAAGCTAGTTCAAGCTAACTCAAGCTAGCTAAAGCTAACTCAAGCTAACTCAAGCTAACTCAAGCTAACTCAAGCTAGCTAAAGCTAACTCAAGCTAACTCAAGCTAACCCGAGCTAACTCAAGCTAGCTCAAGCTAACCCAAGCTAGCTAAAGCTAACTCAAGCTAACTCAAGCTAATTCAAGCTAACTCAAGCTAACTCAAGCTAACTCAAGCTAACTCAAGCTAGCTAAAGCTAACTCAAGCTAACTCAAGCTAACTCAAGCTAACCCGAGCTAACTCAAGCTAACTCAAGGTAGCTAAAGCTAGTTCAAGCTAACTCAAGCTAGCTAAAGCTAAGACAAGCTAACTCAAGCTAACTCAAGCTAACTCAAGCTAACTCAAGCTAACTCAAGCTAACTCAAGCTAGTTCAAGCTAACTCAAGCTAACTCAAGCTAACTCAAGCTAGCTAAAGCTAACTCAAGCTAACTCAAGCTAACTCAAGCTAACCCGAGCTAACTCAAGCTAACTCAAGGTAGCTAAAGCTAGTTCAAGCTAGCTCAAGCTAGCTAAAGCTAAGACAAGCTAACTCAAGCTAACTCAAGCTAACTCAAGCTAACTCAAGCTAGTTCAAGCTAACTCAAGCTAGCTAAAGCTAACTCAAGCTAACTCAAGCTAACTCAAGCTAGCTCAAGCTAACTCAAGCTAGTTCAAGCTAACTCAAGCTAGCTAAAGCTAACTCAAGCTAACTCAAGCTAACTCAAGCTAGCTCAAGCTAACTCAAGCTAACTCAAGCTAACTCAAGCTAACCCGAGCTAACTCAAGCTAACTCAAGGTAGCTAAAGCTAGTTCAAGCTAGCTCAAGCTAGCTAAAGCTAAGACAAGCTAACTCAAGCTAACTCAAGCTAACTCAAGCTAACTCAAGCTAGTTCAAGCTAACTCAAGCTAGCTAAAGCTAACTCAAGCTAACTCAAGCTAACTCAAGCTAGCTCAAGCTAACTCAAGCTAGTTCAAGCTAACTCAAGCTAGCTAAAGCTAACTCAAGCTAACTCAAGCTAACTCAAGCTAGCTCAAGCTAACTCAAGCTAGTTCAAGCTAACTCAAGCTAGCTAAAGCTAACTCAAGCTAACTCAAGCTAACTCAAGCTAACTCAAGCTAGCTAAAGCTAACTCAAGCTAACTCAAGCTAACCCGAGCTAACTCAAGCTAGCTCAAGCTAACCCAAGCTAGCTAAAGCTAACTCAAGCTAACTCAAGCTAATTCAAGCTAACTCAAGCTAACTCAAGCTAACTCAAGCTAACTCAAGCTAGCTAAAGCTAACTCAAGCTAACTCAAGCTAACTCAAGCTAACCCGAGCTAACTCAAGCTAACTCAAGGTAGCTAAAGCTAGTTCAAGCTAACTCAAGCTAGCTAAAGCTAAGACAAGCTAACTCAAGCTAACTCAAGCTAACTCAAGCTAACTCAAGCTAACTCAAGCTAGTTCAAGCTAACTCAAGCTAACTCAAGCTAACTCAAGCTAGCTAAAGCTAACTCAAGCTAACTCAAGCTAACTCAAGCTAACCCGAGCTAACTCAAGCTAACTCAAGGTAGCTAAAGCTAGTTCAAGCTAGCTCAAGCTAGCTAAAGCTAAGACAAGCTAACTCAAGCTAACTCAAGCTAACTCAAGCTAGTTCAAGCTAACTCAAGCTAGCTAAAGCTAACTCAAGCTAACTCAAGCTAACTCAAGCTAGCTCAAGCTAACTCAAGCTAGTTCAAGCTAACTCAAGCTAGCTAAAGCTAACTCAAGCTAACTCAAGCTAACTCAAGCTAACTCAAGCTAGCTAAAGCTAACTCAAGCTAAC